>NC_081411.1:131507596-131807596 GCF_030272615.1 Cryptomeria japonica
AGTATTACCTCCGTCGGTATCCAACCAGCCAAAACCAGCTCTAGCAGAAAAGTTAGCACCCCCCTGTACCCCACCCGAAGGTAGAGCCACCATGTGGTAGAGAGGTTGAGCGACGCCAATTGAAGTCGCTACAACCGTTCGATTGGCGACAAGGAAACTAGGCCCACGAGGGTTGTGATGACGAGAAGAGGAGTTGCAGTCATGCCGCTAGCCTTGGGACCTCCAGAACAGTCATGGAAAGGAGATCATTCATGAGAGGTAGAATGGTTTGAAGGCACTCATTCCATTGTACAAGGGGCATTTCCCCAATGGTCTAGAAGCACTTGGGCCACCTCGAGTGCAACCTTGTTGTCTTGCACTTGAATCTAAAGCATCACATTATTACAAATACACACTTTAGTAAAATGCGAAACCTGAATATCAATAGAGTTGTGAGAAAATAAAACTACATTTCTATCCTTCCATAATGTGAAGAGGATTTCCACCCTAAAAGCATGCCAAATCTATGTGAATTTGAAGCGATTCCAAGGGGAGTCCCTATAAGAGCCATATGCCAAGTGAAAGGGTCATGGTGAAAAGACTTTAAAAAATCATAAATCCAATTGCTCAAATGTTGAGCTCGGTGACAAAACCATAAAAGGTGAGTAAAAGATTCTGGTTGACCACAAAATGGGTAGTGAGGGTTAGGAACTCCCAAGTACCGCAACCAAGATCCTAATGACAATCCTTGGAAAAGAATACACTAGGCAAGGTGAGCCAGCATAAGCTCAATAATGACAAACCAAATAGTTTGAAATCTCTTATACCATATGAGTTGTAGCGACTGCAAATGCTACCGGAGATTCAAAGTTAGGACTAGGCAAATGAAGCACAAGCCAGTGGTAAGCCAACCTAGGCTTATAATTGCAAAAGGGTGTGTTGGGAAACCAATGCCAATATTTCCACCAGGGTTTGATAGAATGAATGGCCAACATGTGTAGCATATTCAGAGGTAGAGCTGACAAGACAAGGTCAAATATTTGTTGATCTATTTGGGTGAGCCAAAACCGAACTTGCATGTTCTCCCAAGAATGGAGTTACACAGTAGCTCTAGAGAAAAATTCCCTAGGGTTGCAAATCCCACATTTGTGAAATTGGGCATAGAAAGGAATCCCTTGAATCTTAAAGAGTGGTGACCACTAAATATTTTACTGATTGAAAGAAAGACCATCCCTAAATCTAGCTCCATCTCAATGAAGCCATGGATTCATAGCTTCGCAGTCATGCCAAATGCTTTTGGAAACAAAAGTTCTTTCAATATGCAATTTGTCTTTCATGGAAATAAGGGTTTGAAAGCCGATCTCCTTCCATGAGGGCCTATTAGGTAAATATTTGACAAAAATGCAATGTTTGAAAAGAACTTTCCAGCCTTCATCACAAGTGATGGCCTAAATGACCCATTTGGCACATAACACAAGACCTTGCTTCTAGGTAGAAATTAGGCCAATCCCGCTAAACTCCTTGGGGAGACAACACTCTGCAAAAGCCAAGATGGTCTACTATCAAAGCTTACCAAAAATATTGAAGAAGCTTCTCAAGCTTATTGTAATAAGATTTTGAGTGGGGCTAGCAGGAAGAATAGTAGACATGGGTAACAACAAGAACTTTAGAACAAATTTGGAATTTGCCAACCAAAAAAAGTGGCTTAGTAATTTTGAAAGCCAATGTTTTCTTGATTGTAGTGAGAGATGCATTCCACGAGTGCACAAGAGAACCCTAGAAGGCAATAGGAATGTCTAAAAATCAAAAGATTTCCCAATGTTGAATGTAGCACTAGGTTTTGTACCATTGAATCACTGACCCATAATACAAACAAAAAGTGTCAACGCATTGCAAAGCTTCACTAACATTATCTTCATTTTCTATAAGGGCGAGGAAAGAATCATCTCCAAATTCCCATTGAAAAGTTGAGAACTCAAGCAGGTAAATACCCCTAAAGTGCTTAGCAGAAATGACAGTTGTGAGAAAGTAACGAAAACCTTCAACAACCAACATTTACAAAGAGGTTTGAGCCAATGAACAACCTTGGCAAATGGAGTGAAATAGGCCAAAAGTTGAATCTTGATTGTTGGTCATTGATGGTGATAGAAGCTAAGGTGTCTCCAAAGAGAAGTTGCACTATTTAAATGAATTGATGTCCAAATTCTAAGTCCTGAAGCATAGCAACAATACAAGGCTATTCAATACGATCATAGGCTTTACAAAACTCTATCTTGACAAAGTTGAAATTTTATTTAGAACAACAAGCCCACTCCATACCTTCCCAAACAACAATGATATTATCGTGAATGAATTTGGAATTGATTAAACTTGTCTGCTCAGGTTTGACAATATAAATGAGGAGATGACAAATCTCTAGAGCCAATGCTTTAGAAATGATCTTGGAAGAGATTGTAGACATCCTCAAGGTCCCCTACCTTAGGGATGAATTTGACGTTCCTTCTATTAATAAGGTGACCAAGAGAGTGAGAATGCAAGGCTTCAAGATGGACTTTATGAAGGTCTAAGCCAACACAAGGTGAAAGGGTTTTATAAAGTTCTTGAGGCAAGCCATTACAACTCAAGGCCTTGTTATTAGTCATGGACAAAACAACCTCCTTCATATCTTCAAGGATCAAGGTTTGATAACAAAAAGTGGTTTGAGATTGAGACAGAAGAGAGGGAACAATAGAGAGACATTCCCTCAAGGCCTTCTCACATTAAGGAGAATTTTCTTGAGAAAAAACCACCTTCTCATAATGTTTGACAATGGTTTGAAGGATATTTGATAGCTCAGAGAGTATCATTTGGCCATCTTTAATGCACTTAATACTAGGTGAGGAGTGACGAGTTATAAGAAACAAGAAAAATTATTTGGATGCACGATCTACCACTTTAAGCCAGTGAAGCCTATCCTTAATCTGGGCACCACAAGCGACACAATTGTCAACAATTTGTTTTTGGTGCCTAAATTGAGCAACCTGATCCTACAAGGCAGGACATAAGGGGTTGGTAGTGTTGAAATGTGGCGACTGATCAGCAAAGTACTATACACTCAGCACGTATCCTTGCCGGGGTCTGGGGTCGGGCCGGGCCCCAGGTAGGGGTTCAAGGGCGGGAGCCCCAAAGAATTTTTTTTTTTTTGTTGATGACAACCGACATTGTAATAAAAAAAACCTAAAAAGGACGACTTTGTTTTTACCCTAATAATGCATGTTATAAGCGACTGGGATGCTTAAGGAATTGAAAGGTTGATGTACTATTTTTGCTGGATAATAAGAAAGATTGGACGGTTGTGTATGGTGGACGTAACCCATTCTGGGTGAACCACGTTAAATCTCTGTGTCCTATTTTATTCCTTTATCTTTTGTATTTAAATCTACATATAATTGTTAGTTCATATTTGCTTCGGATCTGCTTGAAACCCTAACAATTGGTATCAGAGCGAGGTTTTCTATAAATTGGCAGGACTTTTATATTTGAGTGGGAGCAATGGAGGATTCCAAATTCAAGGTTGAAAAGTTTAATGACTAGAATTATCAGTTATGGAAAATCCAGATGGAGGATTACCTGTATCAAAAGGATTTGTGGTGGCCGTTGGAAGGAAAGGCAAAGAAAGCGACTGCAATGTCAGATGAAGAGTGGGACATTTTAGATAGAAAGGCATTGGGATCCATTCGATTGTGCCTTGCACTGTCTGTAGCATTCAATATAACAGAAGCAAAAACGACTGTAGATTTGATGGCGACATTGGCTAAGTTGTATGAGAAACCCTTGGCTTCAAATAAGGTATTTCTTATGAAGCGTTTGTTTAATTTGAAAATGAGTGAGGGAGGATTTGTAGTGGAATACTTAAATGAATTTAATACAATTACCAGTCAATTGTCTTCAGTAAAAATTACTTTTGCAGAAGAGGTTAGGGCTCTCTTGATTTTATGTTCTTTGCCAGAAAGCTAGAATAGCTTGGTTATGGCTGTAAGTAACTCTGTCTCTGGTAAAAAATACTTTGGTATTTGATGATATTGTTGGTGTTATCCTAAGCGAGGAAATGCGAAGGAAAAGCACAGGTGAGACTCCAACATCAGCGGGTAGTGTTTTGGATGTGGAGAAGAGTGGAAGATCAAAGGAAAGAGGAAAAGGCCCTGGGAATGAGAAGTCAGGAGGGAAGTCAAAGAAAGGATGCTCTCAATCTAGAGGAAAGAAAGATTGCTGGTATTGCGGAAAGCCTGGTCATCTAAAGAAAGACTGTTGGTCTTGAAAAAACAAAGGAGGAGACAAAAATGAAAATGATAGTAAGGAAGCTAATATTGCAAGTAATACTTTACAAGATGCTTTAATCTTATGTTTGGATAACTTTAATGATTCCTGGGTAATAGATTTTGGGGCTTCATTTCATGCTACACCCCATAGAAAATATTTTCTAGATTATGTTCAAGGCGATTTTGGACAGGTATATTTGGGTGATGATGAACCTTGTCAAATTGTTGGAAAAGGAAAGATAAAGATCAAGTTGCGGAATGGAAATGACTGGTTTCTGCAGGAGGTAAGACATGTTCCTAACTTAAGAAGAAATTTAATTTCTGCAGGGCAACTAGGTAGTGAAAGTTGCATAGTTACCTTCTTAGACAGTATCTGGAAGGTCACTAAAGGATCATTAGTAGTAGCTAAAGGTGCGAAGGTAGGAACATTATATTTGTGTATTGGTAACACTTACTCTACCTTAGCTACTATAGATAAAGTTACGGCAGGGACAACAACAATAGATGTTGCAAGAACAAATTTGATAATATGGCACCATAGGCTTGGGCACATGAGTGAGAAAGGGATAAAAATCCTTCACTCCAAAAATCTATTGCCAGAACTAAAGAAGATTGATTTAGAGTTCTGTGAATACTATGTTTATGACAAACAGAAAAGAGTCAGATTTCTCAAGGTTGGGAAAGAGAAGAAGAGTGAGAAGTTAGAGCTTGTGCATTCAGATGTATGGGGACTGACTTAGGTATCATCTCTTGATGGCTCTTGTTATTATGTTATTTTTATTGATGACTCAACCAGAAAAACATGGGTATATTTCCTAAAACAAAAATCAGATGTTTTTGAAACTTTTAAGAAATGGAAAACTTTGGTTTAGAATGAGATAGGGAAAAAGTTGAAGTGTCTCAAATTGGATAATGGAGGTGAGTATTGTAGCAAAGCATTTTAAGATTACTGCTCCTTAAATGGGATTCAAAAGAAAAAGACAGTTCTAGGAACTCCACTGGAAAATGGTGTGTTAGAGAGAATGAATAGGACTATCATGGAATGTGCGAGGAGCATGAGATTGCATGCTAGATTGCCCTTACATTTTTGGGTAGATGTTGTACATATTGCTGTCTATTTGATAAATAGAGAACCTTCAACCCCTTTGGATGGTCGTATTCTAGAGGAGGCATGGACTAGTAAAAAGGTAAATTATTCTTTTCTGAAAACCTTTGGTTGTGAAGCTTTTCTCCATGTTTATAAAGAAAACAGAACCAAGTTTGATGCTAAATCTATGAAATGTACCTTCATTGGATATGGGATAGATGAATATGGATATCGGTTATGGGATTTTGAAAATAAGAAAATAATTAGAAGTAGAGATGTTATATTCACTAAGAAGGTTATGTATAAAGAACAGATGCAGGAAAATAAGCATGAATAGGACAAACAAGAATATGTTGTGTTGGATGAAATTCTTGAAAATGAAATGCCATAGGTACTTGATGCTCAGCAACAATAGATTGTCCCACAAACTCCTGCAAGTGTTAGATGTTCTACAAGGTCAAGTAGACCCCCTGAAATATTTTCTCCTTCTTTGTATTCTATTTTATTAACTGATTCTGGTGAACCCGAAGAATATGAAGAAGCAATGCAGGTGGATGCCAAACAACAGTGGGAGCTAGGCATGAAAGAGGAGATGGACTTCTTGATGAAAAATAAGAATTGGGACTTAGTCCCTTTACCTACAGAGAAAAGAGCTTTGCCTAACAAATGGGTTTATAGGCTGAAGGAGGAGGAAGGAGGTTAGAAAAGATATAAGACCAGACTTGTGGTAAAAGGTTTTGCATAGAAAAAGGGTATAAATTATGATGAAATATTTTCTCCAGTTGTAAAAATGACTTCAATTAAAACTGTACTTAGTCTTGTGGCTACAGATGATTTACATCTTGAACAATTAGATGTCAAAATAGCTTTTCTCCATGGAGATTTGGAGGAGGAAATTTATATGTTGCAACCACAAGGATATGATGTCAAAGGTAAGGAAAACTTGGTGTGCAGGTTGAAGAAAAGTTTGTATGGCCTAAAGCAAGCACCCTGACAATGATATTTAAAATTTGATAGTTTCATGGCTGAACACGGTTATCATAGATGTCATTCTGATCATTGTGTATATTTTAAGAGATTGGATAATGGTAGTTATATTATCATGTTGCTTTATGTTGATGACATGCTTCTTGCTAGGTCTAATGTATGTAACATATAAATGATCTTAAACCGAAATTAGCCAGGTCATTTTCTATGAAGGATTTGGGTGTAGCTAAGCAAATTCTCGGTATGAGGATTACACGGGACAGGAAAAATAGAACCTTGAACTTGTCCCAAAGTGAGTATATAAAGAAGGTGTTGAAAATATTTAACATCCAGGATGCAAAAGCAGTTAGTACACCTTTGGCTAGTCATTTCAAATTGACTAAGGAGATGTGCCCAAAGGCACAGGAAGAGGTTAATAAAATGTCTAACATCCCGTATTCATCAGCTGTTGGTAGTCTGATGTATGCAATGGTATGCACAAGGCCAAATATTGCACATGCAGTGGGATTTGTGAGCAGGTTTATGAGTAATCCAGGTATGGAACATTGAAATGTTATGAAATGGATCCTTCGGTATTTGAAAGGAACCACTACGAAGGCATTATGTTTTAAAGGATCTAATTTTGCTCTGAGTGGATTTGTTTACTCTAATCTGGCAGGCGATATTGATTCACAGAGGAGTACTACAGGGTATGTTTTTACTGTAGGGGGAAATGCAGGCAGTTGGATTTCTAGGCTGCAAAAGGTTGTTGCACTTTCAACCACTGAAGCTGAGTATGTTGCTGTTATAGAAGCCAGCAAGGAGATAATTTGGTTACAATGTTTTTTGGAGGAATTGGGCCAGACACAGGAGGATCGCCCATTATATACTGATAGCCAGAGTGCCATTCATCTTGCGAAGAACTTTTCTTTTCATTCAAGGACAAAGCACATTCAGCTCAGGTACCACTTCATTCAGATTGTTTTGGAGGAGGGTTAGTTACGGCTTGAGAAGATTCACACAAGTGAGAATCCCGTCAATATGTTCACAAAAGTAGTTCCACAGGAGAAGCTGATTTCTTCATCAGTTTCTATTGGTCTTCTTGATTGATAATTGTGGAATTTATACCAGTTGAGTCCTAGTGTTTTATCCAATGGATGTTGCATGTACAATGGTGTCGTGTAGTATCAGTTTCCAAGTGGGAGATTATTTAGTGTGGAGCCTGATGAGTCTCCAAGTGGGAGATTGTTGAAATGTGGCGACTGATCAATAAAGTACTATACACTCAGCACGTATCCTTACCGGGGTCTAGCACTAGGTCGGGCCCCCGACAGAGGTTCGAGGGTGGCAGCCCCCAAGGAAAGCTGGGGTTCGCGAGCGGGAGCCCCCGAGAAAAAAAAATTTTGGGGTATTTTTTTTTGTTGATGAAAACTGACATTGTAATAAAAAAACCCTAAAAAGGCCGACTTTGTTTTTTCCCCAAAAACGCATGTTATAAGCGGCTAGGATGCTTAAGGCATTGAAAGGTTGATGTACTATTTTTGCTAGATAATAAGAAAGATTGGATGGTTGTGTATGGTGGACGTAACCCATTCTGGGTGAACCACGTTAAATCTCTGTGTTAATCTCTGTGTTATTTCTGTCCTATTTTATTCCTTTATCTTTTGTATTTAATTCTGCATATAATTGTTAGTTCATATTTGCTTCGGATCTTCTTGAAACCCTAACATGTAGTGAGATCTTATGTGGCATGATGTAGGTTGAGAGTATTGATGTTTGTAGTGTCATAAAATTGTGACCCCTGCAATTTTAACCATATTTTAAGTCGTCACCTCAGGGATGACATCTCCTTCCCTAACTGAGACCTATTTTTGCATTCTCACCCCTTCACCCTTCCTCCTCTAAGACCTATGGCTTCTCTAGACCTTGTGTGGGCCCCAAAATAGGCCAGGACAGGGTCATGGCACCCCTATCCCTCTAGGATAGGAGTGTGGCACACCTGTCCCCACCCCTTAGGGTTGCCCTAAGCTCGGTTTGCCTGATCTCCTATGCATAATCTACCTTTGGGGTTTGCAATTCCTCTCTGTCAGCCTTCAGTGGTTGAAAATTAATCCTTGAGGCATGTATAAAAGGGGAGTCAATTCCCTCATTGAGGGGGATAGGATGCATAAGGATAAGATACAGGATTCCAAGGTCATCATCAAGCATTCAAGCATTCAAGGATTCAAGCATTCAAGTCTTCTTCATTCATCCACTGGAGAAACATTACAACATTCGTTTGCAAGCATGTGCCTATGTTAGGGTTTTGTCATGTTACATGCCATTTCATACAACATTTGTGGTCACATTCAAGAAGCAAAGCAATCATCATCGACAAGTTGCAGATCTACAAGGTATACATTTCCATTGTTTACATTCAAGCATTTGCAATTACTTTCTTTCAAGGTTGATTCCTCAACCGAGGTTTGACTGAGGCAAACCCCTATCCAAAACCCCCTTTTCCTCTCTTTTTTGTGTGTAGGTTGCAAGTGCACAACTGCAATTATAGGTTTGGGCTTCATTTGCAGAGACAGAAGAACCCTTTTCGTTTCGCGGATTTTGTGGAGGACCATGTACATTCCCACCATGGTCCGGATGAATTTTCTCCAAATTTGTAGGGTAGATCCATATTAGTCTAATTAGCTCAGATTCGAAGTTACAGTGCGATCTTGAATTGGTAGCTCTTCATTTCACTCATTTTCTCTCTGTTTTCCACATAGTCAACAAGTCAACTTTCTCATTTACAAAAGAGGGTAAATCATACTTCAACCCTTGTAATATTCCACTTGGAATTCACATCCTTGTTTCCCTTGAATTAAGATCTAGTGGATTCAAGCCCCTCTTTTGAATGTAAAGTTCCTCCCAAGTGAAAATCATCCTAGTGACTTCCTTTCTCTCTCCTAGGTGGGGAGTCACTAGGATCCAATTTTCCGCTTTAAATTTTTGTGAACCCAACATCTTACATATTAATTTTGATTTCTCATTATTAGATCTAATTAATTGCAGTTTGCATTTCAAATTTTCATTTTCAAGTTTGATATATTTGCAAATTTTAGAGGTTAATTGCATAAAAACCCCAATTTTTCATTTTGAGAAAATTAAGCTTGTGAGGTGTAACATTTTAAATGCTTGTTTCAGATATGAATTATATCTCAAAATTGCAATTCAAATCTGTCTCTTTATTCTGAAAATTCAATGGTTAAATCATAAACCCTAATTTTTAAGATTTTTCTATTTTCAACCTTTGACTGCAAGTTTGACCAATCTAGACATCTCAAAATCGGCTATTTTTTTGGATTTCGCATTAATATCATAATTTTTATCATCCCTAAAAATTTTTGAAAAAAGTTGGTTGAACCGTGTGTGTTCCTGCCACGATCCTCGACTTTTTTCCCAAATTTTCGGGAGACGAATTTGACTGTATTTTTCTGCTTAGATTCAAAAAATCAGTGTACTTTATCAATTTTAACAGTTTCTAAGGTCAAAAAAAAATTCAAAAATTCATCAAATTCACATCTTAAAATTGATTTTCATAAAAAGGTCCTAATTTTAGATCTTTTCCAGCAAATTCAGATTTCACTTAAGAGACTTTTAATGACAATCAATAAATTGGATTTACTTGCTCTTTCGCATATGATTACATTGCTTTTTGCATATATTTACTACAATCATGTGTCAGATAAGACTTTCATTCATTTCTTGTTGCTTCTCTTTATTCATAGCACTTGGTCATATTGTGTTGTTAGGATTTCCAAATTATTTTCTTTTCAATTTGATCTCAAAGCTTTCATGTATCATTTATATTGCTTTATGGTAATGTTGTTAACCAAATGCATTTCCTATGTTAATCACCTTAAAGCTTTTGTAGATCCTAAACCTAATGATCCTAATATTTGTACCTATCCTAGGGTATCTTGTGTGGATGAAATGAAATCTAATGCTTTACCCAATGATATTTCTACAAGAGAGAAAGCATTGGAAAGTAATATGGATCCATCTGCTTCTTCTACACATACCCTTGAGCAAGGGGGGAAATATAAAAACATCAACTTTCTTACATCTTTAGATCCTCCTTATTCTCCTAAGACCTATCTTAATTATCAAAGACTATGTAGGGAGGATGATGTCATGCATTTTATTCATGACCTTTCCCCTCGCATAGAAATCACTAAAAATGAGCTTTTAGATGATGAAGATGTTCTTCCCCGATCTTCCAAAAAGGATAAGCTTGATAAAGGCAAAGAGATTGTCATTTCACATGATACTTCTTCTTCATCTACAAATCCTTTCTACCTCCTTACACATCAGATTTAAAAAAAAATCATTATCCTATTCCTCCATCTAGTCAATTGCAACATTCTTATAGTCGTGGCTTTCATATAATTACAAAACAAGGTTTTAAAGGACAAGGAATTGGGAAATTTGAGCATGGAATTTGTGTCCCTATAAACCCTCCTACACAAACTACTACAAGAGGCCTAGGAAGTGGTACCTCCCTTTCTATGGATGAATTCCTTAGGCTTAAAAAATTTCAAGATTACCTTAAAAAACAACAAATCAAGAGAGCCCGCAAGAATGCTTCTTCTTCAAAGCATCCTTTTTGTTCATTTTATCAAACCCATGACCATAATGCTAATGATTGCCCTAATTTTCAAAAATCTATTCAAGATGGCATAGATAGTTGCAAAATAACAATTGTGGATAATGAAACTTCTTTTCGTAACAAAATATCTCCTTCATGGCAAGATGATATTTACCATCATGACAAATTAGCTGCAAGAATCTATTAGAGGTTGAAATATGACAAGAACATTTTCTTTCCTCCTCAAAATAAAAACAAAAATCTTAAGCAAGTGAAAGGTATTGAATATTGCATTTTTCATGATTCATATTCACATTCTCTTGGAAAATGTTATGCATTTAAAAAATTTAAACATTCAACTACAATATGATCTTGCACACATTTGTCTCACAAAGATCTAGCTATATTTTTTGTAAAAACATCGTGCCTTAGCACTTCTTTTCCCTTCATGTTTCTCTTCACCTTATGACATATTTAACCCATTTAATAGGAGCTCTTAATCATTCGTGGTGGTATTGTTTCACTTTAATGTACTTTAGGGCAGCAACATGAAGTCCATTTTTCTTCTTCTTTCTATAAATTTATCTCTATCTCTGCGTATTATTCATTATTAGATCTCTTTTCTTGCATAGGGTTATTCTTATGTGAGCATATAATTGTTCTTTGATTTTCCTCTTTGCCTAGAGATGGGTATCTTTAATGAGTACTACACTTCTTCTCTTTCCTTCATTCTCTTGGAAATCTTACCTATTCTATGGTTTTGATTATTCACAAGTATTATATGCCCCTTAGCAGGGAATGATCTCTTGAGAAGTATGTGTCCCTTCCTTAAAAGGATTTGTTCCACTAGGATGGCATATCACTTGAAGCTAATCACCATCAAAAAATGTGTAATGTTTCTTGTTCTCCTCACTTGTGGGGCAAGGATTTTCACTCCTTTCCCTTTCTTTCTTTCTCATTTATCATTATTTCTTCTAGGGGCTGCATTTTTCATATGTGATTATCATTTCTTACAATAGTATGCTTTTATGATTAATCCCTCTTGGGGAATATATGATTCTTTTTCTCTCTTCCTTTCAGTGATTACCACTTCTTGAGACATGTATTTTACATTTACTAATGCATTTTCTTGCATGTGTTCATGTAAGTTCATTGCACATTTGTTTATGTTTAATCTCTCTCTAGTAGATTGTGTAAGCTCTTCTCATTGTCCCTTATATTGGGGGGAAATGATCCTTCTCCCTCTCTTTCTCTAGGGATCCACTTTTCCCTATTAGGTTGATGGTATGAGTTGTATTTATTGATATCATTCCTTGTATGGAATTGTTGTTGTTTACTCAAGGATTCTCTCTTATACAAGAGAGAGTCATCCTTGATTACGACCTCTTTTATACTTGGTAATGTACATCTATGCTAAACCCAACCATCCCTCTGGGGGCTAAAAGTGAGTCATCCCTCATCACAAATCCCTTTCACCTAGAAATAGGAGGAAGGATCACATTCTTGTTCTAGAAGATGTTATATTTGTCTAAGACAACTCCTCTTGGGGGTAGATGTCTTTTGAACAAAGATCTCTTCTCCTCCAAGGATCACGTTTACACTTATAGAAAGATATCTCTTTACAACTATCTTATCCTTTCTTGAAGAGTATTCCCTCTCTTTCTTGGATTTATGACATTATTTCATAGCGGATATCTTCTGTGTGATGAAGGTAGGTATCCTTGTTCTACTTTCCTTAAGATATCAACATTACTATATGTTGACATTTTAAGGGGGGGCACCCACACTGCTCCTTTGTACTATACTTATCTCATGCATTACACAATGGGACATTGTTGGAACTAGAGGGAAGCCTCTTAGAGAAAGATGTCATCACTTTTATTGTAGAGTGAGACATTCTTGGAACTAGAGGGAAGCCTCTTAGAGAAAGATGTCATCACTTTTCTCTTGTACAGTGGGTGATTCTTAGAACCAGAGAGCAGACTCTTAGAGCGAGATGTCTTCACTTCTTCTTTTCTTGTATAGTGGGTCATTCTTGGAACTAGAGAATGGTCTCTTAGAGCAAGATGATGCCACTTTTCTTTTATGCAGGGTGATTATTCTTGGAACCAGAGCACAGACTCTTAGAGCAGGATGCCACACCTTTCTTGACACTTGTACTAAACATTCTATATAGGTTGTAGCATTCTTGAGCATAGAATCCTATGAGGCGCTTCAAACCTTATTTGCACACACGCGCATGAGGTTGAGTGGAACTAACAATGTTCTCACTCTCTCTCTTTACATGCATCACCTAGATAGGCTCTAGGGGCAATATTTTCCATGTCCTTCTATCCATGGATCACCTATAGGGGTGAGACGTCCATGGTTTTTGTCTTCTTTTCTTTTCTTCTCATGTATCACCAAAGTGTGTATTCATGTTCTCTCTCTTCTTCCTCTCATGAACTCATAGTTTTACTATTGATGATTCATGGATAATGTCATCTTTGCACTTTTATGTGATTGCTTGAGTTTATGTGATGGAATTGGTCTTTGTGTCCTAATTAGTTTGTCGTCTTGTGTCTTGTTATTGTCATGTGTCTTTTTGTGCTTTGTCTTTGTTTTTGTGTGTCTTGTTCCTTTTTATTTTGCGTTCTCTTGTGTATGTTGGTATGACTTGAGACCCTAAGATTCATGGCTTTTTGCTCCTCAATATTAGTGGTTTCTTATACTCCTTGTGGTTTTTCTCCACGTCCCCCATCTTCATCTTTCCTTTTCTTCTAATTTACCAGCAGTATTGGCATAGGCCATACTCCCACTAAAGTGGGGGCTAAATGTAGTGTCATAAACATGCAACCTCTATAATTTTAACCATATTTTAGGTCCTCACCTTGGCGACGACATCTCCTTCCCTAACCAAGACCTATTTTTGCATTCTCACCCCTTCACCCTTCCTCCTCCAAGACCTGTGGTTTCTCTAGACCCTGTCTAAGCTCCAAAATAGGGTAGGATAGGGTCATGGCACCCCTATCCCCACCCCTTAGGGTGGCCCTAAGCTCGGTCAGCCTGATCTCCTATGCATAATTTATCTTTGGGGTTTGCAATTCCTCTTTGTCGGCCTTCGGTGGTTGAAAATTAATCCTTGAGGCATGTATAAAAGGCGATTCAATTCCCTCATTGAGGAGGATAGGAGGCATAAGGATAAGATACGAGATTCCAAGGTCATCATAAAGCATTCAAGCATTCAAGTCTTCTTCATTCATCAATTGGAGCAACATTACAACATTCATTTGCAACCATGTGTGTGTGTTAGGGTTTTGTCATGCTATTTCATACAACATTTGTGGTCACATTCAAGAAGAAAAGCAATCATCATCAACAAGTTGCAGATCTACAAGGTATACATTTTCATTATTTACATTCAAGCATTTGAAATTACTTTCTTTTAAGGATGATCCCTCAACTGGGGTTTGACTAAGGCAAACCCCTATCAACAACCCCCTTTTCCTCTCTTTTTTGAGTGTAGGTTGTAGGTGTGCAACTATAATTACAATTTTGGGCTTCATTTTTAGAGATAGAAGAACCCTTTTCATTTTGCAGATTTTGTGGAGGACCATGTACATTCCCGCCATGGTTCCGATAACTTTTCTCCAAATTTTTAGGGTATATCCATATCAGTCTAATTATCTCAGATCTGAATTTGCAGCGCGATCTTGAACTAGTAGCTCTTCATTTCACTCATTTTCTCTCTCTTTTCCACATAGTAAACAAGTAAACTTTCTCATTTACAAAAGAGGGTAAATGGTGCAGGAGCACCCTGAGCATAGTGAGTTCAAGGGGTCATATGATGATACATGGAATTGGAGGAAACTAATGAGACCTATGAGGTCATTTTTAAATTTAAATGGGCCATTAGTGCCAATCAATGTAATGAAATATAATGAAAAGATGTAAAATTGTCAAAATTGGCAAAATAGGCCTAAAAAGGCTAAAATTGGGTTTTGAGGGTAGAATAGATAAATATGATGAATAAATGATGTAATAATGTTTAAAAGGTAATTTAATGACTATTTGAGTGGTTTGGGGTGATTATATTTCAAATTTTCAAGTTGACAAATGAAATTGTCAATCTTGACAACTTTTGAGCAACTTTTGTTGCAAAATGTTGCAAAAATGCAAAAAAAGGTAGTTATAGGTGGTTATTAGTTAGATTTTGGCCTTAGGAGGCTTGGAGAACTATAAAATGATGTAATTAATCCATTTTGAGAGGGATATTGGATGTGGAGGTCGAGATTTAAGAAATGGAGAAATAAAATTGTATTTTCCTTGTATTTTCTGAGTTTTCAACATATGATAGACTGAAATTTGTTCATTTTCAAATTGATATACATTTTTTTTATTAATTTATCTTACTAGGGTGAAATTGAAATGAATTAAGAGTAATTTTCTTTTTATTTTGTGTGTTTTCATTATCATTTGTGGAAGATATTGACATTTGTTTCAAAACTGTCAAAACCCTGACTAGGGCATCCAGTGGCCTCATAAATGTAATAAATTTTGTTTAGATGCTTTTCCAAACCCCATTTTGGATAGGGATGAGGGTAAGAATGTATTTTACCTGTCCATGGTGTGTGCAGGGTTCCATGATGGATTTGGCACGTGCTTCATGAAGGTTTCAGATTGAAAAAAAGTTAGATTTGGGGTGTGACTGCAATAGTCCTGATGCGAGGGAAATATCTCATCACTGAACGTTGGATCTTATTAAATTTTGGATATGTTGTTGAGGGTTAAGTTTGGAAGAATCCCATTGAAGAGATTGAGTAAATAATGATTGTTTCAAAATTTATATATCTCTGAGTACGTGTCTATCAAGAAGGATAGCAAGAAGGTATATTTTGTTTATTTAGTTTCAAAGTTGTGTTTAATGGTTCAGTGGAGTATGTATGGAAATGGATAGAGCCTAAGGGGATGTGTGAGTGTCTTGAGTACATTGGGAATGTGTGAAGTCAAAGGGAGATATTTTTATGAGTTGTTTGGTCAACAAATATTGTCATTTATTCTTTTGACTATCCTAAAACAGTGAGACAGTGTGTTGGGGGTGGTATCAGAGCCAGGTAGTAGATCCTTGTAGATTACAGATTGAAGACTAAGAGATAAGAGAGGAAACCATCATGGAAGAATATGAAGAAATGTGGATAAGGTATGCTCAGAGGAATGCTATATTCAGAACACAATGCAAGTGCAGGGGTAAGGTATGCAAGGTTGTAGTTGATACTGGGTCCTTTAAAAACAGTCTCAATAGAAATGGTTGAAAAGTTGGACCTACCAAAGGCACCTCATGAGACACCTTACAGAGCATATGGGTTAAGTGATGATCAATGGATTGATATTAAAGAACAAGCACATGTTTCTTTCAATATTGGTTCATATTATGATGTTATCCAATGTGATGTTATGCCTTTAAGTGATTGCCATTTGATCTTGGGAAGAGCATGGAAATCTTATAGGTTTTCCCTACATGATGGTTACAAAAATACATACAACATCAACAAGGATGGCAAGAAGTTTGTATTGAATCCATTGAAGGATGATGACGCATCTTGGGGGATGTCAAGAAGGATAGGTTTGATTGGAAAGATAGAGTTTCTAAGGAAAGAGGAACATGAAGATGAAAATAAAGAGCAAGTGAAGGATTGGTTGATGAAGGGTGATGGTGCAATGGAGTAGACAACCATCAAGAGTACAAACATGCATGAAGTTGGGGCATAAATTCCAAAAAGGAAGGTGGATGAAGATGCCAAGGTTGAGGTAAGTTTTCCATTGGAAGGACAAGAGCACAAGGTGCAACAGATAAGTGTTGAAGAGGATGGTGAACCTAAGGATAAAGAGGTTCAAAATGTTGAGAAAGAGATGGAAGACAAAGGTACTGGTGAAGAAACCAAAGAATCAAGTCTTGGAGTGATTGAAGTTGAGTAAATGATTCTGATTGGGACTATGATATGTCCATTGATAATGGGAGAGGGTATAGGGCAGAAAGATACCCCTAAGACATCAAGGTGTGTGGCTAATGAAGTGGAAAGAGAGTTGAGTGATAGTTTGGTATGCCAGGGAGAATGGCATGAGGATGAGGCTATAGCAGATGTAGCAGTTGAACCTGATTTATGGCAAGAGTTTGAAGCCATAGTTGAAGAATGGGAGAAGTTTGGTGGTGTTTGTAGGGCTCAAGAGTAAGAAGCCTTGGAAATGAAGATTGAGAGTGAGATAGAGGTCCAAGAAGAGGCTCAAATGATGGAAATTTTTTCTCCAAGGATAGAGATATTGATGCATGATGTTGTTTCTATTTTTTTCTAATCCCTTTGTTGCAGGTATGCAAGGATACTTTATTGATAACCATGTGGAAATGATCCACAATGATGGTGTAGGTGCTTGGCCAAAGTACAAAATGGAGGAGCTAAGGTACAAGGAGCCACCAAGGAATGGACTGATTTTGTTTGCAGCGTACAAGCAGATGGTACCAATGAATTGGAAGATCAGAAAGAGAAGGAAGCCATTCAAGGGGACCTTGAATTCTTTTGTCCCCGGGAGTATGTGCAGGAGCACCCTGAGCATAATGAGTTCAAGGGGTCATATGATGATACAAGGAATTGGAGGAAGATAATGAGACCTATGAGGTAATTTTTAAATGTAAATGGGCCATTAGTGCCAATCAATGTAATGAAAAGATGTAAAATTGTCAAAATTGGCAAAATAGGCCTAAAAAGGCTAAAATTGGGTTTTAGGGGTAGAAAAGATGTAATGTTTAAAAGGTAATTTAATGAATATTTGAGTGGTTTGGGGTAATTAGATTTCAAATTATCAAGTTGACAAATGAAATTGTCAATCTTGACAACTTTTGAGCAACTTTTGTTGCAAAATGTTGCAAAAATGCAAAAAAGGGTAGTTATAGGTGGTTATTAGTTACATTTTGGCCTTAGAAGGCTTGGATAACTATAAAATGATGTAATTAATCAATTTTGAGAGGGAGATTGGATGCGGAGGTCTAGATTTGAGAAATGGAGCAATAAAATTATATTTTCCTTGTATTTTCTGAGTTTTCAACATATGATAAACTGAAATTTGTTCATTTTCAAATTGATATGAATTTTTTTGATTAATTTATCTTATTGGGATGAAATTTAAATGACCTAAGATTACTTTTGTT
Source organism: Cryptomeria japonica (assembly GCF_030272615.1). Lineage (NCBI taxonomy): Eukaryota > Viridiplantae > Streptophyta > Pinopsida > Cupressales > Cupressaceae > Cryptomeria > Cryptomeria japonica. The sequence continues at coordinate 131,525,728 of NC_081411.1, forward strand.
TTTATTTGGTGCAATTTCATTATCATTTGTGGAAGATATTGACATTTGTTTCAAAACTATCAAAACCCTTACTAGGGCATCCAGTGGCCTCATAAATGTAATAAATTTTGTTTAGATATTTTTACAAACCCTATTTTGGGAAAGGATGATGAAAAGCATGTATTTTACCTATCCATGGTGTGTGGAGGGTTCCATGATGGATTTGGTATGTGCTTCATGAAGGTTTCAGACTGAAAAACAGTCAGATTTGGGGTGTGACTGCAACAGTCCTGATGCGAGGGAAATATCTCATCACTGAACCATTGGATCGTTTTCAATTTTGGATATGTTATTGAGGGTTAATTTTGGAAGAATCTCACCCAAGAGATTGAGTAAATAATTTTACTTTTAAAAGTTATATATCTCCGAGTACAGGTCTATCAAGAAGGACAACAAGAAAGTATATTTTGTCTATTTAGTTTCAAAGTTGTGTTTAATGGTTCAGTGGAGTATATATGGAAATGGATAGAACCTAATGGGATGTGTGAGTGTCTTGAGTACATTTGGAATGTGTGAATTCAAAGGGAGAGAGTTTTATGAGTTGTTTGGTCAACAAATATTGTCATTTATGCTTTTGACTGTCCTAAAACAATGAGATAGTGTGTGGGGGTGTTATTCTAGTATGTGGAGAGTAGGGGATCAGAGGTGATGTGTTTGACCAATGAGAGGTCTTTAGGAGTGATTTGTGTGGGTGTGGGTAAGAGTCCTTAGGTTTTTGGGTAAGATCCTCCTACCCTCTGCACTAGTAAATCATACTTCAACCCTTGTAATCCACTTGGAATTCACATCCTTGTTTCCCTTGGATTTGGATCTAGTGGATTCAAGCCCCTCTTTTGAATGTAAAGTTCCTCCCAAGTGAAAATCATCCTAGTGGCTTTCTTTCTCTCTCCTAGGTGGGGAGTCAATAGGATCCAATTTTCCACTTTACACTGTCATATGACTGGTGGTGGTACACTCTGAGTTGTCTTCCATAGATGTGAAGAAAGAAAGTCATGCATTAGATAACATTATTGCACCATGTTATCCAACTAGAAAGTTGATTGGGATGAATTTCCAAGTTCCAAACCCATTGAATATGGGCCACCATGGAAAGGTGATTTGACAAAGAAGTATTTAGGAAAAAATGGGATTTGAAAGGTCAGACACGATCCACTTGTCAATTAATGGAGAACTTTATGGGGAAGTGGTATGACAAAATTACCTTAGGGAGAGGTAAAACAGGAAGATATTGGTCATCTCCTAAACAGAAAAAATATTGAGCTATGATCATAGAATGATCAAGTTTTTTTATGAATTCTATCAGTACCAATCTAAAAACTACTCCAATTGTGTTAGACACCTTAGGGACAACATCGATTGGTATTGGGACCGAAAGGAACCAATTTATTACACATGTAAAACTAGGCTTGTCTCTCCCCAACTATCCACCGAGAAAGAAAAAAACTTTCCTTATCAAAGATGACCTCAACCATATTAAAGTCAACACACAAAACTAAAGTAGTAGGTGGCAATGAACTTGCAATTCATTGCCTTGGGTGAGATCTTTCCAAAGCACCATTGGGAGCATAAACATTAACGATTCCAAATGAATGATTGTTGATTGACATGAGGACCTAGACTAGTCTTTGAATGGGGTCTGCTCCATGATTCATAATAGAGGACAACGAGTGTGGTGAGAGAAGGGTGATAACACTTCCTCAACTAGGTTCATGATATGAATAAAAAACTAAGCCATTTGACCCATTAACATGGAATGCAATGCAACAATTTTAATCTCTTGAAGACAAAAAAAATCAATAAAAAGATTTTAGATGAGTATACTACACATAATACTTCTTGGAAAGGTTAGAAAGGCCTCAAACATTTCAAGACATGAAATTCATGATTGAAAATCATGCATGTTATCCTTATCCTCAAGAGAGGAGAAATTGTTCTGCAAAATAATTCTTATTCGGAACCACTTAGCACTTTTTAAAAGCTCCATCATCATCCTTAGGATGCCCAAAAGGGTTGTGAGAGGGACGTAGAGTTGATGTTTGAGATAAAGAAAGAGAAGTGGAATAGAGTTGTGAACTAACGAAGAACGAGCACCACCATAGCTTGTAGGCTCCTTCCCTTATAAAACAATGTTTGAAACTAGTTGTTGTGGTGTTGATGGTCACGACTGTAGTTGTGATTGCAACAAAACTTGGGGTTGCATTTGAGAAAAGTAGAGTTTGACAACTTCTAAGAATTAGTTTAAAAGCCCTTTCCTTTATGAACAATGGTATTCCAAACCTCCTTAGTTTTAGGAGCTTCAGAATAAGGAGGAGCAACCTCCTTGGGAGGAGCTCTAGCTCTTGGAGTAGCCAAAGGGAAGTCCTTAATCTTATTCTCTAAAGATTATCAGTAAAAACATGTTTTGGGTAAGCTCAAATAAATTACCCGTTGAGAGTGACACATACCTCTTATCTGAATAACTATATTCTCTTTGAGGTCTTGAGACATATCCACTTCAATACATACCCTTTTTCAAGGATCAGTATGGAAAACCCATTTAGGCTCCATGCAAACTACTTTTCTAATAGATTGGGCAATGTTTTGCAAAAAGGTCTAACAAGACAAAGGGAGACTACAAAACTCAATCTAGACTAGGAATTTAAGCCTCTTGTCATTAGAGACAGTAAAGTCTCATGACCATGATTGAAAAACAAGTAAAGAGGACCAAGCAAACCAATGCCCATGATGTGGAATACGATGTAGATAGGTGGAATCGACAAGGTTAATTAAAAAAAATATTTTGGTGAGATTCTAAATGTTGTCAACCCTAACCCCATGAGGGGCTCGGGCCTTGACAATCTAGACACAAAGCAAGCTTTTAGGTGTAACCTTGCTCACGAAAAAACCTATTAAAGTAAAATTTTCAAGTAATTTCGAAGGATTATCAAAGTCCTAAATAGGCATGACAACATCTAGGGTACTAGAAGGCATACCTCATGAAAAAATTTGGGAATAAATTTATTGAACCATTGGTGTGAGGTTGCCATGATCACCACATGCCAAAACTCCAACACTAGCATCAATATCTGGGTTGAGGCTGACCAAGATCATTAAAAGGCTAAAAATATATGTAATAAATACAATATGACAGTAAGAAAAGCACAAAGAGACACACAATATAGAGAAACAACCATGTAAAAAACCCCTCAGAGCTCTCCGCATAGTTTAATTCAACTCCCAGTTGCCCTCATTTCATTTTTATTTATTCTAGAGCATACAAATATGAGGATCAATTTCTTCATTAAGGTAATTTACATTCAATAGACATATTTTACAATAATTAATAATTTTTTATTTATTTATGGTTTGATTTATTTTTAGCTCCTTCGTATTTTTCACATGTAGTCTCTTTTATGCTAGTTTTTAGTATTTTAATTAGTCTTAAATTTATTACTTTAGTAGTCTTCTAACTATGCATTAGTGTTGTCTAGCATGGCATCTTGTAGTGCAATAAGAAATATTATTTATTATGATGTAAACGAAAAATTATAAAATCAATATAAAGAAATGAATAATATTATGAATTAATTTTCTTTTGCATTATGAAATAATGTAGTTGAATATTCCTAATTTTTATTTCATTATGTTGGTATTTTGGTATGGTTTTGTCATTGATGTCAACACCTACTAAACACTTATCAACTCTAGCACTTTGGAGAATCAACAACATTCACCGGCAAGCAAGTGACTCATGCACAGTCACCGGTATCTGGTACAGTGACAAGATATAGTGATCACCGACACTTGGAATGATATGGAAAGCACTTGGTTATGTTACTACTTATCAAATTGCCATTAGTTTTTATATTCAAAGTCATAGTATATATTCTAGTGGGTTAGCACTACCGAATCATGTAGTCGGTATACACATAGAGAAGTCGGTATGCATAGTCTAGTCGGTTATAGAAGAAAGTAGTTACAGAACATAGTATACACTGAGCTATCTACCCAATATCTTTTTCAGACTACCGAGCAACAAAGATGACACACCGAGTTGATATTCACCGAGTGAAATGTGTTACCAGATACATTGAACCTGGACATGCATATGAAAACGTGTTACAAGATTGAGGCACATCTAACCGTTATTACATTGGAAATTACACCAGAAGATTGTGTATGATTACAAGGACAATCTAACCAATGAAATATTTTGTTTAGTTATTCATTCAAGGAATCTTGTTTGTAAGATCAAAGCAATGAATTGGATAAGCATTTTAAGAGATCTATTTATACAACATGAGTTAAGTGCATGTATGCATGAAGGAAGACTGTTATAGAGACACAAACGTCACCGAGAAGGTTTTTAGAGAACAGTCGAAGAACAGAGTAAACAGAAGGGTTTACCAAGTTACTATATGGGTTATCGAGGTATGCTATAAGCAAGGTAATCTTATTCTGAGCACATAGAATCTGCTATAACATTTCAGATGTAAAGTTGTAGACATTTGTAATGATTTAATTATAATATTGTGAAGTTGAAAGAGAAACCTTTAACACAGTAAAAGACATTAATCAAGTCTATAAATTGTAAAGCCTCTAACCAGGTGCAGCATTCAGAATAAATGTTGTAAAATCCTTTAGCAAGGTAGATCTAATAGATCTTGTTACTCCTAATAGGGTAAGCTATCAGAAATAGCTAAATGTAGCTCTAACCGAGCATTCTTTATTATTGCAGTAGTCAAGTTGTGGGTGCCATCCTCACCGCAGTTTTTCTCTCTAACCAAGAGTTTCTGCATAACCAAAATATATGTGTTATGGAGTGAATCATGTATGATTGTTATCTATTTGCTTTAACTTTATTTTATGTTACTGCACTATTTTGTTTAAGCATAACAGTAAGGTTATTATTGAAGAAAATTTTTGGAGTACTGATTCACCCCTCCCCTCTCAGTACATTAGCTTTCCATATTGGGCCTAACAATTGGTATCAGAGCTTGAATCTTGGAAAAGGGTTTAACTACCTAAAGAGAAAGATCTTATCAATGGAAGGCTATAAACAATCTCAGAGGATTGTGTATTTGCAAGAAAAGCTAGATCATGCAAATCAAGTGATTGCAGACATGCAAAGGCAAATGCAAAAATCTCTGAAAGTAAGAAGAAGATTATCTGATGACTTGTAGGATTCTCAAGAGTTAGTGGAACAAATTGAGACATCATTTGAGAACAGTATACTTGAAGAGACTGAAGAAATGATTGGAGTGTTGAAAGAAAAGAACAAAGCATTTGCTGATCAACTAAAAACAATGAATAGAGAACATGAACATTTCAGTACATAGATGACCGAAAATCTAGATGCATTAAGGACAGTAGAGGATAAAGCAAGAGATGTACAAAGAGAGAAACAACAACTTGAAGTCTTAGTATCTGATAAGAATGATGAAATCACAAGGTTAACTAGGATTCAACAAAATATGACAGATCAACTAGGTTATGCACATCATGAAGCAATTTTGAAGAATGATGAAAATCAAGCATTGAGACTTGAAGTATCAAGATTGATCAATGAACTTGAAATAGAGAAGAAGTCCAAAGAAACATTGAAAAAGAGTTATGAAGCATCAAAGATGTTGGATGAGCAACTGAATACAAGAAGACCCAACAAAGATGCAGGACTTGGTTACAAAGGAAAAGACTCTACCGAGAAAGTAATTCATACTACCGAGAGAGGAGAATCATCAAAGCAGGTTGGAAACAAGAATAACATCAAAAGAAAGAAGCCTATTTGTTACTACTGTGGAAATCAAGGTCATATTGCCAACATATGCCAGATCAGAAAAGGTAAGCAACCGAATATCACTAAGTCCAATGGATATTGTTACAATTGCAATAAATATGGTCACACATCTAATCAATGTAGGACAAAGTCTGTTAACAACTATCAGAAGGCAAAATTCAAAGGGTTTTGTAAAAATTGCAATAGATATGGACATAGTACCGAGAAGTGTTGGTTTAAGCAAAATAACTACATGTGGTCTACACACCGAGAAAATGCTAGAGGCTACCAAACTCACATAGATCCTTACTGACAATATGCAGTAGTACCATGGGATTACAATACAAGGATATGGTGTGAATATTGTGGAAGATATGGACATATTAGTGCCAACTGTTTTATAAGGTTTGGAATGAACAACTGAAGATCATGGAGAAATCTTGGTATGGCATGTTTTCATTGTCACAAGGTTGGACATTTAGCTGGAGATTGCAGAGATCAACCTAGAAGAGACACTGAAGAGATAAAAGAAAAATTCAAGATGATTTGGAAAAAGAAAGAAATCATGTCAGATGAAGAAAGCACCTTACCTATCGAGTTAGGTGCACCTATTCCAAATTAATTAGAAAAGGTATGAAGGGACTGCATTCTCTGAAGGTTAAAATCATAACAGTTCCTATTCGATTATATACTAAATCCAAAATCTGCATAGTTAAGATGCATTAGTAAGTTTGAAATTCTATCAAAAGTACTTTACAGGAAACCTGTCAAGTCGGTGAATACAGGAAGCTTATCAAGTTGGTAAACAAAGGAAATTTGGTTACTTGGTTAAAATGAAAAAAAAGGGAGTAAATCAGTTAAAGGTAAACCGAGTGCATTTAATGTTTTGACCTAACCCGCATGGAGTCCGATAAGGTATTTTGTGTACTTAAAGGTATTTTCGCGGTCATTTTCATTCACCAAGTTTTCAAGAGAGCAGAGCAGAGCGAATCAAGGTGATCAAACCTCATTCAAAGTGAATCCAAGGTACTTACACAAATCTCATCACACTGTTAAGCTGGTTTTCCAATCTTGTCAAATTGCTATTATCTACTGAGTGTGAAGCATCTATCATTTGTAAACCGTCAAACCCTAAGGATAGTTTGCTAAGTTTTATCTGGAATTTACAAATGACACCCAAAATCCAAGATCTCATAGTTGTCAAGAATGTAGAGAAGCCCTCACTGAAATACACTTTGACTCCTAAAGTCGCCTCTGAACCGGATGACAAAACTGCCTTTTCACTCATCCCGGATCAAGTCTTGTTAGTCAAAGATGTTAGATTCTTCACCAAATGTCGTGTTGAAGAACTCGGTCATGTTGAGATTAGTGACACATATGATGAGCTATGTACCGATGGAAAAATGGATAGCAAGTATGAGCATATCAAAATCAAGGGATTAACTGAAGCCCTAGCCTATCGCCGTATGTTCAAACCCCAGTGGGTTAAGTTTTTTTTAAGCAGAGTTCATGATGATTTTATGTGGCTAGAGGAGCAACCATTCAAAATCACTAAGGACATCATTCATGTGATCATCGGGTATCCTATCTATGATCATGCATGAGCACAAAAGATGATATCACAAAAGGAGTTAATCAGTTTAATTAGAGTAGAATCTGATTACCGAGGACTGAAACTGAATAACGTCACTAATGCAGAACTTAAATTTGCAATTAGAGTATTTGGTTACTGTTTCTTCCAATCAACAAGGGAAAATAGTGTACCCTGTGCAGTAGTTGACTTAGCCTATAAAATAGTGAAAAAGGGAATGAAAGTTGATTTATGTGAAGTGCTACTAAAGAACTTGTTTGAGAAACTAAACACAATAAGGAAGCCAAAGAAGAACAAATCGGCAAATACACTGAAGTTTGGTTCAATTCTTGTATGCATGTTTAAGTTCTTTCCCTCAATCGGTAAAGTAGTTTGGGAGCTACACCGACCAATCACCCATCAAATTAATGATTTTATCAAGAAGTTGGGAGATAATTTTAATGATATCATGGATGACTACTTCAGAAAATTTCAAGAGAAGATGCACAACAGGTACCAGATTCCACCACATCTGGTAGAGAGATATATGGATGATATATGTTTTGAGGTAGACACTGATTACTGTTATGTGAATGCTGTAGAACCAAGGACTCAATATTTGCCACCAATGGGTTACGAGATTGACTATGATATCACACAATAACAAATTGATGCATATCTTTCATTACCAAGGCATGCTACCGAGCTAAGGTATGGGACTTATGAAGAAGTTAAGGAAAAGGTGAAAATGAGCATTGTAGTACCTAAAGCTACAAGAAAGGCTACAAAGATGATAAAGGTTTTATCTGAGAAATTCAGAGAAGAATCCTCCTCTACACCTGTCAAAGGCACTCTTGCCATTACCGAAGAGGAATCTGAAGCTCAAGAGGTAGCAATAACATTGAGTACTGAGTTGCCTAAGGGTAAATTGTTAAAAAGAAAGTAACTGGACACTTCAAAGGCCCTACCAACTCCACCAACAAAGAGACCTAACACTAGAGCATCAGCTACATCACCAAGTAAGAAACAAAAGAGTGTTACTATTCCCAAGGTAACCAAGACCTACCAAAAATCTACTCGGAGACTCATTTTGGCAAAAGAGTCTAGTGATACATAATTCGATGATGCAAACAAATTTCAGATTGTCAAAAGCAAGAAGGTAAATATTCATAGTGTTGAAAATTTTTGTACCAATCTTAAAGAATATGGTGGATTTGTAGGATTTAGATATGTCAAGTATAAGACTAGGAATAATGATGAGAAGTGACAAATTGAAGAAGCTGTCATCTGTACACTTCTAAAGTTTTAGCTAGCTCCATTAGAACTAGTAAAGTCACTTCCGAGTGAATTGTACTTACATATTGATAACAGGTGGAAATATGCAATGGACTCAGAGAAACAAATTAGAGAAAGAAGTCTAGTCCATCTATTTCCTAATATGTCCGTAGTAGAAATTAAGGAGCATTTGACAACCTACAATTCTAAATTTCTTGTCAAATAGAGAGCCTTAAAATTGATGAATGGGCTATATATTGATGTAGAAAATGAGACAAAAGCAAAGTGGTAGGAAATTTTCAAAATAAAAGATGTCAGTGAACAATCTCAAGTTGAAATTGTTGATGTCACCAAACAAGATCCTGATGTCACCAAGCAAGGTCCTGACGCTACCAAGCAAGACCCGGCTGACACTATTCAAATTGATGAAGATGTCATGGATGTAGAAGCACCAGAGTAGGAAATGATAGAAGGCACTACCGATGCAAAACTTGTATCTAGTGAATCTATGATAGTACAAGTTCAGCCTTATCCACCGGTCAAGCCACCTGTCTACCGAAGCTCCTAAAGATACAACACAAGGCACCAAAGGTCACCAATCTGAAGCAACAGAAGGTACAACTCAAGAAAAGACCTCTCAAGCACTAAAAATGTTACAGCTGAGACCCCCAGTACCGAGACACCCAGGGACACCACATTGGCTACAGGAACCGAGCAAAGTGTTGCCTCCATCGAGCAACCTACCGAGGGTTAGCAAGCCTCACAAGCTATTGTCTTGGTACAACCAACCAAAGGTAAAGAGAAGAAAGTGAAAAAGCATAGTTTTAAAGTTGATTTATCTAAACCGATAGTGTTGCCCAATGTAGATATCTCAAAATTGAAGGGGAAAGCACTTATTGATTTCAGTGAACTATGCAAAGCAAAGGCCAAACAAAAGAAACAAATGGCCATTCAAAAGAAGAATAAAGTACTACAGAAGGTAAAGACACTGCTAATAGATATGCTACCTTCAGTAATAGTGTCAATCGATGCAACCATCCACATTCAACTGGATGAACTCCTTACTCAAATAGAAACATCTGGAGTTGATGCATCTGAGTACCTGAGCAAGCTAAAAGATAAAGAGCTTATTACAAAAATGATTGAAGAGGTACAAAAAGCTCTACCTATAGGAAAAGTCAAGCTTGTCAAATTCATTGCTGAGTTGTCCCCTCAACTCAAGCATATTCTTTATTTATTTCAGAAACTTTGTACATTTTCCTTATTCATTAAAGATATCAAGAATAAAACTGATGCAATTGAGAAAGAGATCACAGATCTCTCAAATAAGTTGACCACAGAGCCCAATTCAGTTCAGAATTTTTACACCAAGCTTCAATAGCTCATGGCTCAATAGTTAGAACTCAGAAATGAAGAGCATAAGATCAGGATGGCTATAATGACCCTCCAGACATTATTCCTTCCTCATCTCTCATTAGTTCAAGAACAGATTAATAGAGCTACATGCCTATCTACTACACAAGAGGGAAGCACTCTTGATGGCTTAATATCACTATTAGCTGATATTCAAGCACAAAATTCTTTAATGGAAAGTGTAAAGGATGCACTCTCTGTCGCACTCACTGATGCCCAAAAAAAGTATAAATCTATTTTAGATCAGTTACCACCCCTGGAAGGAAATTAAGTTTTTGATGTTTGTCAAAAAAGGGGAGTAATACTACATAAAGGGAGTAATATATTATATTTAGGGAGTGATACTGTTTTTGTAATACAGTTTTGATACAGTATTCAGAGTATTGTATACAGGGGAGTATACTGAGCAGAGTATGTAGAGCAAGCATAGCACAGAAGCATAGAACTGAGCATGCAAAATCAGAGTTATGTACAAAATAATGATAAGGGGAGTATATCTAAATTTACTATTTCATTGACTATTGTATATATTGTCAAGGATAGTCATTTTGCAAAATATATAGATTTTTGAGTTATGACTTTGAAAGTAGTTTTTATCAAACATCTCAACTAAATGTCAAAAGAGGAGATTGTTACTACTTATCAAATTGCCATTAGTTTTTATATTCAAAGTCATACTATATATTCTAGTTGGTTAGCACTACCAAATCATGCAGTTAGTATACACATAGAGAAGTCGGTATGCACAGTCTAGTTGGTTACAAAAGAAAGTAGTTACAGAACATAGTATACACCGAGCTGTCTACCCAATATCTTTTTGAGACTACCGAGTATCAAAGATGACACATTGAGTTGATATTCACAGAGTGAAACGTGTTACCAGATACATTGAACTTGGACATGCATATGAAAACATGTTACAAGATCGAGGCACATCTAACCATTATTACATTGGAAATTGCACCGGAAGATTGTGTATGATTACAAGGACAATCTAACCAATGAAATATTTTGTTTAGTTATTCATTGAGGAGTCTTGTTTGTAAGATCGAAGCAATGAATTGGATCACCATTTTAAGAGATCTATTTATATAGCATGAGTTAAGTGCATTTATGCATGAAGGAAGATTGTTACAGAGGCATAGAGGTCACCAAGAAGGTTTTCAGAGAATAGTCGAAGAACAGAGTAAACAGAAGGGTTTACCAAGTTACTATATGGGTTACTGAGGTATGCTATAAGCAAGGTAATCTTATTTTGAGCACATAGAATCTGCTATAACATTTCAGATGTAAAGTTGCAGATATTTGTAATGATTTTGTTATAATATTGTGAAGTTAAAAGAGAAACCTTTAACAGGGTAAAAGACTCTAATCAAGTCTATAAATTGTAAAGCCTCTAACCAGGTGCAGCATTTACAATAAATATTGTAAAATCCTTTAGCAAGGTAGATCTAACAAATCTTGTTACTCCTAACAGGGTAAGCAATCAGAAATAGCTAAATGTAGCTCTAATCGAGCATTCTTTATTATTGTAGTAGTCAAGTTGTGGGTGCCATCCCCACTGTAGTTTTTCTCTCTAACCAAGAGTTTCTGCGTAACCAAAATATATGTGTTATGGAGTGAATCATGTATGATTGTTATCTATTTGCTTTAACTTTATTTTATGTTACTACACTATTTTGTTTAAGCATAATAGTAAGGTTATTATTGAAGAAAAGTTTTGGAGTACTGATTCACCCCTCCCCTCTCAGTACATTAGCTTTCCATATTGGGCCTAATAGGTTATGTCAAAGACATCGTGTGGACACTTTGTCTTGGAGTTTTGTTTATTGGTATGTTAGCATTTGCATATTTGTTGTTACCGACAAATAGGTCCAGGTTACACCGACAGGATTATCTTCTCCAGATCAGCATGGCATGCTATGGAGATGAATTATTATTGCTGTAAGTGCATTGAGCTGACATGTTGAATCGGTTATTGCATCGGATATTGTTTTTATTATAAATTGATTTTATTGTAATATATATTGTAGAGCCGACCTACTAAAATTGGTCCTAGGTTATGTTATAAATGTAAGATCTTATTTGTAAGATCAAAAGTGGAGTGCGAAAAAGGATTGTGTGAAGGTATATGTGAGAATAAGCAGAGCTATACATGCAGACATCATTTGAAGATTGAATGAGGGATTTTGAGAAGACAATCATAACTACACCGGTACTGAATCCAACATATAAAGATGCTATTTTGAGCAATACATTCTTATTGGATTTAACCATCCAATTGTAGTCAGTGTGACTCCTATTTTGTGATTGAGCAATGAGCTCTAGGCACTTGGCCTTTCTGGATGTGCAGACCCCATTTGTATACACTTACTATCTGCAGTAGTATCATTTGATTGTGGGTAAGGTTTCCCACCATGGTTTTTTCCCTTACAGGTTTCCACGTACAAATATTGGTATTATGTGTTTTGGATGACTTTTCTTTTTGTTTCATACATTAATCTTTACCGGTATTTCAATTATCTAATAAAACTATCCATCGGTATAACAGACTGTTTCACTAGTATTAAGCAGAAAGTTGTTTAAGTTGTTTTTGGTTTAAATTCATTTGACAACTGATTCACCCCCCCCGCCTCTCAGTTGTCTCTAGGACCTAACACATTGTAGTGTAAGTATTGTCTATTATCAATTTTTTCATTTGGTAATAGAGTTGGTTGCAGCAATTTTACTAGGTAGGCTAGTAAATATCTATAGAATAATAGAATTAACTTGTTGTTTTATCTTTTATAGAATTTTGGAGAGAAGTATGAATGTTAGATCATGATAATGAGGAATCTTTCATTTTCCTATTACCTTTAGGATATAGTGGAAGTAGGATACAACAAACATGTAGATCAAAATTATCTCAATTCTCTAAAATAATTTCAATAAACTATAATGTCTCCTTTCTAATTGATGTAGAGTTTTCCCTATGTAATAGAGTAAATTTGACCCTTCAAAGGGAGAAACTAGGTTCCCTTGAGAGTCAATTTCATTCCATACATTTAGATATCTCCAACTAGTAAAATTAATGAAGATATCTTATTATATATAGATAAAGAAAATAAGGATTTTGATTACAAAGTCATAAAGAGCAGATGATGAAGAGTTTTCGGTCCAAATTTGAGAATATCAACTAAGGATGATAGCATGGTGTGCATATGTCTATGTGGCACTCTATAGTATTTTATGGATCAAAACAAAAAAAATAGAAAAGACGAAATCCCAACTCTATCCTTCAGATTACTTGCAAAACACAAAAAATAGAAATATGGCAGCAAGTACTAGATAATAAATATAAATAGAAATGAATATAAATGAAATAAATAAAGCATAAGAAAATCCTTAGGCATTTGAATAATTCCATTAAAATTTCACACAAAAAGAAGAGGAAAAGTATTGGGGTTGTATAGGGGTTTTCCCTTAAGTGAAACCCCCACTTTGGTGTTTCCACCTCCATGGACAACCAAATAAACATATAGATCAAAAAGTAAATAGATAGAATGATAAAATGATCAATTAGATAAGGGATGTGATAAATACCCAATACACCCAATGATAAGATAACTAAAAAGATATTACTAGATAGGCTTGAGAAAGCCAAGATAGCTAGAAAGATTATTGTGAGAGCTTAAGAGTGTTGCAGCAAATTAGAGATACTGCAGCAAGTGAGAGAACAAGAGAGATTTCTTGAGAGAACCTAGAGATATTGCATTGATTGAAAGGATGGATTTAAAAGAGAAATTAGGAGGAAAAAGAGAGTCATTGAACTGGTTTAGAATATTCCAAGTCATTTTTGCTGACTTGGGTAGCTGACAAAAGTCAAAATGGTCAAAATTGACATTTGAAAGTTAAGATGTCATGGGACATTTATGCAGTTTGTTGACATTTGAGAGGCATATTAGGGTCCAGACAAAATTCGCTAAAAAGTGATGGGTGGAAAGAGAAACACATAGTTAATGGAAAACTAGTGTTAAAAGGTAGCTACTAAAAAGGTGTCTTGAGCATCTTGATAGGGAAAAGGATGATGCAAGGGCTAAAATGAGCCTACACTAAAGTATCCACAAAAGTATAGGTGGAATTGCAAAGGGGTATGCAATTTTTGACACTAAACCCTAGAATCACTATTGCAACATATCAGGGTTAGGGTTACATCTTGACCAAGTAAACATCTCTTAAAATAATGTGATCGTAGAATAGAATCCTACAATCATAACATAAGAAACATATACAAATATATAATATATATTCATTATTAGGATTAGTCCATAGCACATGATATTCATATAATATATATAACATCATCTCAAATACATTAAGGTGTGAGAGAAGAAGCATGATAAGTCAATTCAAAGTTGTCCCACACTAAGCCCAAGATAAAAAATTTTTTCCTCTTGGTCATGATCATAGGCAACATGGACATCCACTCAAGCTATCCTACCTAGTGGGGTGCTTGTACCCACTTTCGCTATCCACGCTTCATCTCCTAAGATTAAAAGACATCATTATAGAGTCAAAGAGGAGATCATAATCGAGGTTCCTTGATTTTCCTATTTAATACCAGGAGTGGACATTTAGTCATCTTGGCCCCAATCGAAAGAAACGTGGACATCGACTTGGGGTAGCCTATGTAGATGACAATCTTCTTGATTCTCCTCTTCCTTATACCTCCTTCATTTCATACATGATGAGGGTTTACGAATAGATTGATCAATCAAACATATGCAATTTTTATCTAATCATGCATATTATAAGGAATAAATGATGACAATTAATGCAAAAGCTAAATATGTATCAAAATAGATTCCATTCAAGTTATTAGATGCCAACTATAACATGCTTGATCATATTAGTGTGAGAAGAATCTTAATATGTGTTTGTTGTTTACATGTTTCTAATTTCGGTTATTGTCCCTTATTCATTGATTGTTGAGATTATTACTAGTTAATGATGAATAGTTGCCAATCCCTCAACTCTAATTCGATCTCCACCTTTCATATTTTTCATGGTGGCAATAATACACATACCCTTTCATGTAGTTGTCTCTTGAAGAGAAACCACCCTTACTCTTTCAAGAAATCGTGTCCCTTTATTTGTATTGCAACTTGTCACAATGTAATTTTTGCTTAATATAAATTGTTGTTCCTTAATGGAAACCTCTTAAATTAATGATTATCACTACTAACCATATATCATATCACTAATACTTCCTTAACTTGTAGCTTCTTAAGATGCTTTAATTGTTATTTCTATTCATTTCTATTATTATAATTTGAATGTTATTTCATTTTTGTATAGCAATAATCACACTCTTCTAATATAATTATGGTTGATAATATGTTGCTGCATTCTTATCCTTGTCTTTAGGTAGTTATCACTCTGAAATTATTAATGTCTTGTTATTGCTTGATTGTGTGGGATTTAAAAAGAAAATCATTAAGTTTTAGTAATAAGACAATTTTCTAATGTGTTGACACATTCCTTATGGTGGGGATATTACATAAACTCAATTGAACAAGCAATAAATAAATACATTTGAAAAAAAATTAGTATATAACTCATATTGAATATATTAATCTGCAAATTATTATTATCATGACAAAATTAGAAGATATAGAAGGATATTTTTTAAACTCATATTAAGTATCTATCAAAGTAAGCTTAGTAAATCTTCAAACATTTAGAAGATATTTTAAAAATGTAAAGACAAGAGAAATTGAGTCCATTTGAGTGTTTATCATATCAACTCAAGATACAATACATTATCATAAACTCAAGTAAAAAATCTACCAGTTCTATAATTTGTATAGAATAGTTTCGTATTCCATTCTTTCAAATCTTGGCTTAATGGTGGATACATTGAAGAAAATAGTGATAAAAGTTCATTCAATGATGCAAAGCTGGTTGGTTCTATGTAGAACTCTACCAAGAGACCAATATATTTTTTCTAAGATATACTAAAAATGAAAGGAAAATATAGAAATCCTCTATCATAAATAAATAAATCTCAATGAGAGCCTTCCACTAGTAGAGGGTTTGGTAGAGGAACGTGAAGAGTAAATTATAGAGGAAGGGGAAGAAGGTCTTCGGACGATAGAAGTATCCAATGTAGGTTTGTTAATTATGTGGAAAATATGAGTATGTGTGTAGGATGATGTAACTTGACTTAAATAAGTCAAGATATAACTACACTAAGGATTCCCTTAAAGACACAATTTTTTTTAATTTTTTTTGTATGTAACATGGCATTATAATCACCTAAAGATTCATGATCCCTAGCTAATGTTTACTTGAATACATTAGCTTGAATCATATGACAAGCAATTTTGATATCATTATCAGGTTACATGCATACATGAGAACTCAAATATATTTTAGGGATAAAAATTATATTTAAATAATGAGAAAATTTACCCTTGTTGTAAAGTCTAATGATGGATAAAATACTTATATTAATCATACATTACAAGTACCCAAATTATAGCACAATCATTTAAGTACTGATAGCTTATGAAAAAAAATATAAATTTTAATTTCAAGAAACCTAATAAACATGTTTGATAAATGAACTAATTTATAAAATCTATGTAGATTAATTGAAATATATAAGAGATCTCAAGTGTGATAATATAGAAAAGGCTTTAATTGTAATGTCCCCTACTAAGTTTATGCCTGTTTTAACAACAATTAATCTAGTTCCATATACTTATGACTTAAAATAGATTGATTAGGAAACAATTTCATCTTAACATGGACCAATATATATATATATATATATATATATATATATATATATATATATATATATATATATATATATATATATATATATATATATATATATATATATATATATATATATATTGGTCCATGTTAAGATGAAATTGTTTCCTAATCAATCTATTTTAAGTCATAAGTATATATATATATAATCATATATATATATAATCCTTATTCTATTTTAACATATAAATAAACAAATAAGTGAATTATATTATACTATAAATCATTTATATATTTATATTAATAATGCCACCACTGCCAAAAAATATTAATTATATTAGTGGCTGCAAGGGTAGATAGATCTAACACGTGTCAGATTTGGTCAGCCATTGGATATGAAATTAAGAATGACTGTCATATGTGTTGTAGTCTATAATAATATTACTATTAAATTTTGCATAAAAACATTATTAGATATCATATATTAAGAATACATATTAAGACATCCCCATACATACAACTAAGAACAAGGATGTTTAACTTAATAATTGTTTTGATCTGACCCGACAGTTATATTTCCATGACTCATCCTTTTCTTTTTAAGTTTTTTATCCTTTGATATCTTCTATGCATCTTGAATTGGCCTTTTTAGGTAAATCCAATAAAGGATATAAATGAGATTTAAAAGATAGGTTTTTTCCCATTCCCCTCCTTGTTGTCTCAAAATAACCTTTTATATATTTTCATGTCTCCTTGGAGGGAGACATCCTTTATTAATCGTCATAGCTTTTTATTGCCACCTTTTCCTTAATCGCAACCTTTTATCCTAATTAGTATTTGTTAGAGTTTTTTGGTTACTGCTACTAGTAAGACATGTTGTTGTCATTGATATCAACAAATTCATGTGATTTGTTGTTTTGGTGTTACATAGAGCTAATTTGAGGTTGTCGTTTTGATATGGAGTATCTCTACTTCATTCTTTATTGGTTTCAGTGATTTGAGAATTTTCTTGATCATATCATGTGATCTAGTTTATGGTCACGGGGGCTTACTTGGGTAGGTAATATTATATCACGTGCATTCATATTGGGGGGTTTAATATCTAAAGTTAGGTCCCAAAGACAACTGAGAGGGGGGGGGGGGGTGAATTAGTTGTCAAATAAATTTAAACCAAAAAGAACTTAGCCAAACTTAATGCTTAATACCGGTAAACCATACTTTATACCTATAGACAGTTTATCAGTTAATTGTAGTACCGGTAAAGATTAATGCATGAAACAGAAAGACAATAACATCCACAACACATAACACCAATATTTGTACGTGGAAACCCTATAAGGGGAAAAGTCACAGTGGGAAACCTTACCCACAATAAGATGATACTGATGCTCTGCAAAAAGGATTAGAAAATCTGTTTGATGGCAACACACACAAGAGAACAAGAAACAAACGTTAGTGTTAGCAACAAAAGATTATCCTAAATAGGCATATCAAGAGAGATATTAAGCATGAAATAGAAAGCATATAAACATAGAATAAAATAGGTAATCAAGATGCTCATAGTTGCTCCTCCCTTGTTCCTCTCCTCTCCAAGTCCCAAATGAGTGTAGCTCTCAGCTTTTAGCACTAGCCATGGATGCCATATGGAGATTCAAGATAGTTGAATATGATAGGCAAATGCTATGCAAGTGTAGATAGTGATGCTATGAGAAAGCTCTATGCTAATGCCAGTATAACAACAATACTCTAATGCTTCTTTTTTTTTGCTTGAGGAGAAGGGTTCTATTTATAGAAGAAATGGGGAAATGAAGGGTTAAGATTGAATGGTTTAATCTGTTGGATACAATTGTTTAATTGTGTATTGTCTTTGATGTTACACAAATGTCATATCAGTCTACCGAGCTCAGAATGTTCGGCAAGGCAGTTAGACAGAGTCTACCGAGCTCAGAATGTTCGGCAAGGCAGTTAGACAGAGTCTACCGAGCTCAGAACGTTCGGCAAGGCAGTTAGACAGAGTCTACCGAGTTCAGACGGTAAGAGAAGCAAGTTACAGAGTCTACGTAGCACTCCAGAATGCTATACCGAGTTCACAGTCTTTACCGAGTTCAGTCGGTCTTCGAAGAATATGTGAAGGAAAGTCAGTCTTTACCGAGTTCATAGTACTTACCGAGTTCAGTCGGTTACCGAAGAATCAGCAGTGTTCACCGAGCATCAGTGAAATGTTTATGCAGCCGACCGAAGCAATATTTATTGAAACTTGTATATGTAGCCGACCTATGTAATATTTATTGTAACTTGTAATTGGGCCGACTTGGTAACCTAAATGGTATATATGAGAGATCAAGTTGCGATTTCGAAGTGTGAGGAAGTGTGAGAAGTATGGAAATGTGAAGGAGCAGAAATGTGCGAATTCTGATGAAGGATCAGTGATATCCTTGAGGTGCAGAAAAGATATATGTGATCAGTAAGGATCTATTGGCGCAGAACAGAGATCTGTATCAGCAAGATAAGTTGTATTTAATTCAGATCACTTCATTGTTGCTTTCTAACCATTGTAGCAGTGATACCGAAATCTCTTAACAGAGTTGGTCTAACAACCATTTTTGTAAATCCTCTGACAAGGTGACAATTCGATTGAATTGTTCTTAAGACCTTTCACAAGGCCACTCCTACCAGGGTGATTAAATCCTCTAACAGGGTCACATCTAACAGTGTGTTTTGTAACCTTTAACAGGGTTGGCTCCTAACAGGGCTCACTTCAGAAGAGTGAAAATCAGTAACTAGTTACATTGGTGGTTTTCCCAAAATTGGGTTTCCACGTTATATCTGGTGTTACTTGTGTTCATGTTATTTGTTTTATGCATGTTAATGTTTAGTGAACAATGATAAGTTAATTTACCGAGTTTCAGCAGTTTACATTTAAGACATCTAAGGGACTTGTGGATTTATTTTTGTGGTAACTGATTCACCCCTCCCCTCTCAGTTACTCCATCCATATTTCCAACATTAATCAAGGGCCAAGTTTGAAAGTTGGGGATCCATGTGCACAATTGGCACCAATAAAATGGTGACAAGTGTCAACATAGGATTGGGTTGAGAGAAGAGGTTGGAGGCATTAAAGGCCTGAGAAGACCTCATGGTTATCTAGAGGCTAAGGGTCAAGTCCAAATTAAGATTACCCACTGGATTAAGAGTTAATCCAAGGATAAACCTTTGTGCAAATGTTTAAGAGATAATCATGGTCAAAGCATTAATGGCCTGATGAGACCTTTGGGTTGGGTAGAGGTTGAGTCAAAACAAATGTTTTAACCATGTGGGAGGGTTTGAGGTAACCATTAATGGTTATTGGAGACTTTGGGGATTAAGTGGTTGAAGGTTGAAAGCCTTCAATGGTTATCAAAGACTTTGAGCCATTTAGTGGTTGAAGGTTGAAAGCCTTTAATGGTTATCAAAGACTTTGAGGGTTTGAGAAGTGACTTCCCTTTTGCTTAGGAATGTGACAAAGTTTAGAGAAGGGGTTAGGTTATTTAGAAGTGATTTAGAAATTCTAGAAGGGGTTTAGGCATGCAAGTGGATTTTGTAGGAAAATGCAAGTGGGAGAAATTTTGGTATTTTCAATTAAAATAAAATCATTTATTTCAATTAAATGGTGTAATTTGCATTTGGATAAATATTCAAATAAATATTAATTTATTTAAATGAGAAAAATGAAGATAAAGCATTAAAATGCTTGAAGACTTTGAGGGAAACCATTAAAGGTTTGAAGACTTTAAGGAAAACCATTAAAGTCTTAAGAAGACTTTAAGGGAAGCCATTAAGTTTGAAGACTTTAAAGCCATCAAGTTTGAAGACTTTAAGGGAAACCATTAAAGGCTTAAGAAGACTATAGAAGGAAGCCATCAAGTTTGAAGACTTTAAAGCCATCAAGTTTGAATACTTTAAGGGAAACCATTAAAGGTTTCAAGTGGGTGAGGATAAATAGGATTTTAAATAAATAATTTATTTAAAATAGTTGTGCAACTTGCTTTTGTAGGAAAATACAAGTGGGTGGAGGATAAAGGTGATTTAAATAAATTATTTATTTAAAATAATTGTGCAACTTGCTTTTGTAGGAAAATACAAGTGGGTAGAGGATAAGGTGATTTAAAGAAATGTTAATTTATTTAAATGTGAGAGGTGGGATTTTGGGGGATTTAAATAAATATTAATTTATTTAAATGTGAGAGAAGATTTTAATTAAACAAATATGATTTATTTATTTAATTAATGGTCTGAATTTGGTTAAGTGAATTAAATCAAATAAATTGAATAATTTATTTAATTAATAGGAGAAGAGGGTTAAGATGAATTAATTAAATATTAATTTAATTAATTATTAACTGATGGTTAAATAATCAAATAAATACTAAGTATTCATTTAATTAAGTGGACAGATTTATGTGACTACAGATACTACTACAGATAGTATGTGTATACAAATGAGGTTTGCACATGTAGAAAGGCCAAGTGCCTAGAGCTCACTGCTCAATCACAAAATAGAGTCACACTGATTACAATTGGATGGTTAAATTCAATAATGATGTATTGCTCAAAATAACATCTTCATATGCTGGATTCAGTACCAGTGTAGTTCTGATTGCCTTCATAAAAACCTTCCTTCAACCTTCAAATGATGTCTGTGTGTATAACTCTTCTTATTCTCGCATATACTGAATTATAATCCTTTTCACATTCACATATTGATCTTACAAATAAGATCTTACATTTATACCGAAGCCTAGGACCAAAATGTATAGGTCGGCTTTACAAAGATATTACAATAAAAATAATTTACAAGTAAAACAATGACCGATGCAATATCCAATTCAACATGTCAGCTTAATGCATTTATAACATTAATAAATCATCTCCAAAGCATGTCGTGCTGATCTGGAAAAGATAAGCCTGCTGATACATAACTTGGACCTATTTGTCGACAACAGCAAATATGCAAACTCGAATACACCAATGAACAAATCTCCAAGACAAAGTGTCCAAATGATGTCTTCGACATAACCAAGTGTTTTCCATGTCAATCCAAGTGCTGGTGAACAATATATCCTGCCGGTGTACCAGATACTGGTGACTGTGCATAAAGTCACTTGCTTGCCGGTGAACATTGCAAATTCTCCAAAAGTGCCAGAGTTGATAAGTGTTAATAGGTGTTGACATCAATGACAAAACCATATCAACATAACCAAAATACCAACTATCTCCCCCTTTGGCATTGATGGCAACACAAGATGGAAAAACCATCAAAGTGCCAAAACAGAAATGCCAAATACCAAAAACCAACAATCTCCAAAAAAGAGATCATAACCAGAAATCAAAATACAGATACAAAGAGTCATTAGTCTCTCCCAAAATAGAAATCTCTCCCCAAAGATAAATTCTCTCCTCCTAGGGGTAACATGTTTTCCTTGTGTTTTTCCATATCAATCTCTCCCCCTTTGACATCAAATGCCAAAGCAATACAAAAACCAGATTCAAATACAAAATACCAACTACTCCCCCTGAGAAGTAGTTCTCCTCATAAAAGCCAGAATAAAAAATTTCTCTGTTAATTCTGTCGGTTGATGACAAACATCAACTGTCTAAGTCTCTACCAGTGGGGGTATGACCCCAAGCCGATCTCTGAGATATTCAAAAGTCTCCTTAGGGAGAGGTTTAGTGAAAATATCTACAATCTGCTCTTTAGTACTCACATAAACTATTTTTACTTCTTTTTCTTCAACATTCTCTTTCATAAAATTCAGTTTGATAGAAACATGTTTGGTTTTAGAATGTAGTACCAGATTCTTAGATATATCAATTGCTGCAGTGTTATCAAAATAGATAGTTATAGGTTCCTTGCATTTTACCTTAATGTCCTTCAACATTTGCTTAAGCAATAATATCTGTGTACAGTTAGTTGTTGTTGCAACATATTCTGATTCAGCTGTTGATAAAGATGTGCAACTTTGTTTCTTACTCAACCAAGAAATTAATCTGCTTCCAAGAAAAAATTCTCTATCGATGGTGCTTTTTTTGTCATCCACATCTCCTACCCAATTTGCATCTAAGTATGCATAGAATTCAAAGTTTTCATCTCTAGGATGTACCATGTCAAGATTTGTAGTGCCTTGTAAGTACCAGAATATCCTTTTTACTGCTGATTCATGATTTTCTTTAGGATTACTCTTAAATATTGAAACAATACATACTGCATTCATAATATCAGGTCTTGTTTGTGTCAAATACAGTAGGCCTCCTATCATAGATTTGTACCTAGTTGGATTAACAGGTGTAGATTCATCCCTTAGTAATAATTTGTCATTTGTAGTCATAGGTGTGCTTACCGGTTTAGAGTTTTCCATCCCAAATTTCTTTAGTAATTCCTTCAAGTACTTGCATTGACTCAAGAATATACCTTTATCAGTCTATGAAATCTGCAATCCGAAAAAGAATTTTATCTCTCCAATCATAGACATTTCAAATTCTTGTTGCATTTCAATAGAAAAGTCTTTACATAATCCATCTTCCCCTCTAAAGATTATATGATCAACAAAAACTTCTATAACCAAGATGTCATCATTAGTCACTTTATAGTATAAGTTGTTGTCAGCATTACCTTTAGAAAAACCAATCTTCAAAAGATATTTATCCAATCTTGCATACCAAGCTCTTGGAGCTTGCTTCAACCGATACAAAGCTTTCCTTAACCTACAAACCATATCTTTGTTATATGTCAAGTAAAATCCATCAGGTTGCTTAACGTAAACTTATTCTTCAAGATCTCCATTCAAAAATGCACATTTAATATCCATTTGGTATACTTTGTAGTTCTTATGTGCTACAAAAGCCAAGAATAATTTGACTGCCTCAATTCTAGCTACTGGTGCAAAGGTTTCGTTATAACCATTTCCTTCTTTTTGTGAATATCCCTTACACACTAGTCTTGCTTTATTTCTGATTACCTTACCATCTTCATTAATTTTGTTTTTGAATACCCATTTTGTTCCAATTACATTTTTGTCTTTAGGTCGGGGAACTAATGTCCATGCATTATTCTTCTCAATTTGTTCTAGTTCTTCTTCCATAGCTTTAATCCAGTGTTTGTCTTAACATGCCTCATTAACTAATGATGGTTCAATTTGAGAAATAAGACATACCTCTTCATTTGCCAATCTTCCTCTTCTCATAACTCCTTGATACTTGTTCCCAATTATTTGATCTTCAGAGTGATTCAGTCTTACATACCGGGGTGTCTTCGTTTGCTGCTATTCCTCAGTTATAGTGGAATTTTCAGATGATACTGGTGTAACTGGATCTTCATTCTGTATTGGTGTGGGTTCATTTGTCAGTATTTCTATTGCCGGTTCAGAGTCTATGTACCTTGAAGTTCCTCTAAACTATTCATCAATCTTGACATTTGTTAAAACATATATATGCCTTGCTCTTAGATGAATAACCAAGAAATATTCCTTCATAACTTCTAGGATCAAATTTACCAATATACTCATCTCTTCTAATATAGCATTTACTTCCAAATATTCTGAAATATTTAAGAGTAGGAGTAATACCAAACCATAGTTCATGAGGTGTCTTACTAGTTTCTCCTTTGATGTGAACTTTGTTGAATGTGTAGACTGTTGTGCTTACTACCTCTCTCCAATATACATGTGGTAGATTTGCTTCTGATAACATACGTCTAGCTACATCCAAGATAGTTCTATTTTTCCTTTCTACAACTCCATTCTGTTGTGGTGTCCAAGGTGCTGATAACTGTCTTCTGATTCCATTTACTTCACAAAATGTATTAAATTCCTTAGATGTGAATTCACATCCTTGATCTGATCTCAGAGATTTGATTTTCTTACCGGTTTCATTTTCTACCATTTCCTTGAATAGTTTGAATTTCCCAAGTGCTTCTAATTTTTCTCTGAGAAAAGTATCCCAACACATTCTAGAATAGTCATCAATTACTAGCATGAAATATCTATCACCTTGTAAGCTTTTAGTTCTAGATGGACCACATAAATCAATATGAATTAAGTCAAGAGCATTATTTGATTTTTCTAGAATACTTTTAAAAGATGCTCTAACTTTCTTTCCAAATTGACATTCCTTACATACTGGATTGTGAGGCTTAACAATCTTAGGTAAATCTCTAACTGCTTTAGTAGTATTGATTTTCACAATGCAATCAAAATTTACATGAGAGAGTCTCTTATGTCATAGGCAACTTTCATCAATATGTGCAATCAAGCATGCCTTTTCATTGTTATTCAAATGAAAGATGTTACCTCTAGTTTGATTACCGGTTGCAATTTCCAAACCAGTTCTGCTCATAATTTTGCATTTCCCATTCTTGAATTGTAACTAAAACCCTTTCTCAACTAATTGTCCAACACTCAATAGATTGTGCTTTAAACCTTCAACATAGTAAACATTGTCAGTATTATGCTTACCATCAAGAGATATAGTACCTTTTCCTTTGATCAAACAAGCATTATCATCTCCAAATCTTACTAGACCTCCATTATATTCCTGAAAAGTCAAGAATTTATTTTTATCACCAGTCATATGATGTGAGCATCCTGAATCAATGATCCATTCATCCTCAACTTCAATTTTAGCTGCCAAGGCCTACTCTACCGATTGAACAGTAGGTGCCAGTTGATCTTCTATTATAGCAACAAAGACCCATTCATTGTTTGTTGGATCCTCATCAGAATCATCAGTGACTCCTTCATCAACAAGCTAACAAGATTTGTCTTTATTCTTCTTAAATCTGTATCTCTGATATTCAGGGTTAGGCTTGTATGTTCTTCTAGCTTCTTCTCTCAATCTAGCATGTCTATTAGGGCATCTTGAAGCCATATGACCAATTTTATTACAGTTAAAACATTTAAAGGGTGCTTTACCTTCATACTTACTTCCAATTGGACCTTTAGGCATTTTTCTTGCAAATAGTGCTTCAAGTTCTTCAAGTTCTTAATTTTCTCTCATGCTTTCTTCAAGTTCTCTTGCATAAAAGGCTTTCCAATCAGACTTGTCAAATGATGGTGCAGGATATGTTGATGCGTTAAAAGCTAAATCTGTCTTTATAGTAGCAACAAGACCAAATTCCTCAATTTCAAAAGATGAAAGTTTTCCAATCAATGTATCCCTAGTTACTGATGTATTAGGCATTGTTCTTAACTCATTTATGGCAGTAACATTCATTTTGTATGTCGGTGGCAATCCTCTTAAAACTTTTGAAACAATTTCATCTTCACTTAAGGTTCCTCCATAACATTTAATATCCAAAACAATTTCATTTACTCTTTCCATAAAAGCAGAAATCCTTTCATCTTCTTCCATTTTTCAGATTTTCATACCCGACCCAGAAGCTTTCAAGTTTTGCAATTTTGACTGTGGAATCTCCTTCATTCAATGTTTCGAAATGGCCCAAAATACCTTTAGCAGTAGATTTGTCTGATAATCTCATGATTTGCTGATCTAATAATGCGCTCAAAAGTTCTTCTCTTGCTTTGCAATCATTTTCTTCATCTTTAGACAAGGTAGGTGGATTAGGCTGATTCTGAGTAGGAGCAGTATAGCCATTCTTTGTAACTTCCCAAATGTCTTTTCCAATGCAATTCAGATGTGTCTCTATCCTCATCTTCCATATGCCATAGTTGGTTCCATCAAGTTTAGGACTGTCCTTCCTGAAATAGTTAGAAGACATTGGATCTCCTCAAGCTGTTAAACTTCTACAAAAAGAGGACTAGGCTCTGATACCAATTGTTAGGTCCTAGAGACAACTGAGAGGGGTGGGGGGGGGGTAAATCAGTTGTCAAATAAATTTAAACCAAAAATAACTTAACCAAACTTTATGCTGGTAGATAGTTTATCAGTTAATTGCAGTACCGGTAAAGATTAATGCATGAAACAAAGAGACAATAACATCCACAACACATAACACCAATATTTGTACGTGGAAACCCTATAAGGGGAAAAACCATGGTGGGAAACCTTACCCACAATCAGATGATACTACTACAGATAGTATGTGTATACAAATGGGGTCTGGAAATGCAGAAAGGCCAAGTGCCTAGAGCTCACTAGTCAATCACAAAATAGAGTCACATTGACTACAATTGGATGGTTAAATCCAATAATGATGTACTGCTCAAAATAGCATCTTCATATGCTGGATTTAGTACCGGTGTAGTTCTGATTACCTTCACAAAAACCTTCCTTAAACCTTCAAATGATGTCTGCATGTATAGCTCTGCTTATTCTCGCATATACCAAATTATAATCTTTTTCACATTTGTATATTGATCTTACAAATATGATCTTACATTTATACCGAAGCCTAGGACCAAAATGTATAGGTCAGTTTTACAAAGATATTACAATAAAAATAATTTACAAGTAAAACAATGACCGATGTAATATCCAATTCAACATGGTGTCTTAATTCATTTATAACATTAATAAATCATCTCCAAAGCATGTTGTGCTGATCTAGAAAAGATAAGCCCGTCCATGCATAACTTGGACCTATTTGTCGGTAACAACAAATATGCAAACTCGAATATACCAATGAAAAAATCTCCAAGACAAAGTGTCCAAATGATATCTTTGACATAACCAAGTGTTTTCCATGTCATTCCATGTGCCGGTGAACAATATATCCTGTCGGTGTACCAGATACCGGTGACTATGCATAAAGTCACTTGCTTGCCAGTGAACATTGCCAATTCTCCAAAGTGCCAAAGTTGATAACTGTTAATAGGTGTTGACATCAATGACAAAACCATACCAATATAACCAAAATACCAACAAAAAATAAGGGTACAATATATTGCCTATTGATGAAAATAGGGGATTTTTTTATTTTGAACTATGAAAAAATACAATATTTGGCGAAAAATAGGGGGCTTTTAATTCAAGTTGTGTATTGGGAGGGGGTGACAATAAATGAGTTTAGGTCAATGTTTTAAAAAAATAGGGGGATTCTTTAGTATTTCATGAATGAATGTCCTCTATCCTAGGTTCACTAAGTGAAGCCCCGGTGTTTATGGTTTGGTTCTTCTCTTTAGTGGTTTGTAGAGTTCGGTATTTGATTCGGTGTGCACTGGTGGGATCATATATTGAGTTGCAGATTTGGGAGATTTTGGATATTCATATGTATCTTTGATTTAGATGGTTCATGATTTGGTGCTCCACAGTTTGTCTTTCCATGGGGTAGTTGTTGTTGTTGAGTGTTCTTGAGTGTCAGTTGTTGATCGATGAAGATTTGAATAAGTGGTGTTGGTGCAGCTGTTGCAGATGATTCTAATGTACTTTTTGGTGTTTCTTTACTGTGTCCTTTTTTTTTATGGTTCACATTGATTATTGTGCACAATTTTGGTATTTTACTGATATGATGGTGTTCTTCGAGCTATGTGACCTATTTGGTGGTGTAGTTTGTTGTGGTTGATCTTGGAGAGGTTTTTGGTGGTGTTGTGCATTTGGAAATTTGATTTTGGTCCATGCTAAGTCATATATGAAATAATATTGGTCTAGTGGTTGATCTGTGCATCATGTGATGAGATATTGTAATTAGGTCTTATTGGGTTGAGTTGACCTTGTTGCCGAGGTTGATGATTAGCACATATAGGTGTCATATTCATGCAATTTGAGATATGGTTGTTTTTGCATTATCAAAGATGTGTATATGTGTGAAAAAATTAATTCATCTTTCGGTATGGAGTATTGAGTTGAGATTGAGTGTTTTTTGAGAAGACAAATATGCTTAACCGAAGCTATCATCTGGCATTGGGAGATGCTATTCTTTCAGTTCATGCAATTCCATATTGTTGTTTGACTGTTATTGTAAGTCAATGAGACTTCCCTAAGAGTTGTAGCCTTCCGAGCTATTGTATTTTGAGCAGTGAGCAATACATAGTGTGCTTGAATGCATGTGCATTCCCCATTATAACATTTTCACATACTATTGCAGAGTATCATCTTATTGTGGGTAGGTTCTCACCATGGTTTTTCCCTTGACTGGGTTTTCCATGTCAAAATCTTGGTATTATGTGTGTTGTTGTTATTGTGTTTATATTTATTGTTACTACAGTTGAGTAGATTTGCATTTGTGCTTAAATTGTTTAATCTGGTGAAAATTGATTCACTCCCCTCTACATTTTCCTTCATTGTTGTTTCCAACAATTGGTATGAGAGCTAGATCCTCCGAAAGAATATTGACCGCTTGAGGAGATCCAACATGGCAAACAGAGTTGTTGTTTTAAAGAAGGATAGTCCAACTTTTGATAGAAGTAACTATACTATATGGAAGGACTAGATGAAAGTGCACTTGAAATGTCTTGGAGAAGATTACTGGAAGATTACAAAGTATGTCTACAATGTTCCTCATAATAGACCGGTTACTACTAATGAGATCAAGGATGCTGGACATAACATAAGAGCTAAAGAAGCATTTTTGAGTACCCTGACTGATTCAAAAATGATGAATGTGATGGGAATGTAGACTACACATGAGATCTGGGTAAATTTGGAGACCTTGTATGAAAGAGATAAATAGGTGAAAGTTGCTAAATTGTAAAGCTTAAAAGAGAAATATGAGACACTAAAGATGGGAGAAGATGAGAACATAACATCCTCGATGGCTAAGGTGAATGATCTTGTCCTAGGTATTGGATGTGCTATTGGAACCCTTGAATAAGATGAAATTATTGCTAAGGTGTTGACATCATTGCCTTCTGCTTACAAACATAAGGTAGCTACTTTTGATGAGATCGAGAGTGTAACTACTGTGACAAGAGAAATGTTGGTTGGTAAGTTTGTTGCATTTGATTTGAGCAAATTTGGAGAATCACATGGAAAGCTTGAGACTGCATTTAGAGAATCTATGTTTGGGAAGAAGAAGTATGATCCGGGAGAAACTTCTTATAAGATTTCTAGATATGAAAGAGAAAGAAGAGAAATGGAAGAGAAATAAAGAGAATTGGTAAAGCTTGAAGCTGTTATTGCTTGGAGATTTCCTAAGGGAGCTAGTATGATGGAAAATTGCCTATGAAATGTTTCTCTTCTAACAAGATAGGACACTTTTCTTTAAGGTTCCCTGAGAGAATGTCTAAGTATGATAAGAATGGCAAGTTTGATAAACATGATAACCATGATAGATATGAAAAGCATGAGAAGTATATGATAAGCCTTATAAACCTAACCGAAAGTATAAATATCAGAAAAAAAATTATTATGCTATTGATGAAGGTGTTACAGATGAAGAATCTGAGAATGGGAATTCAAAAGATGAAATTGTGTTCATTTCTATCAAAGAAGATATTCTGATATCCACTTATTCTACAAGTTGCATTATTGAGGAGAAAGCTTTGGCTACTAAGATTGAAGAGAAAGATGAATGAGTAATTGACAATGGTTGTTCACATCATATGGCTGGTGATAAAAGAAAATTTGTGAATATGGAGAAATATGATGGTT
Source organism: Cryptomeria japonica (assembly GCF_030272615.1). Lineage (NCBI taxonomy): Eukaryota > Viridiplantae > Streptophyta > Pinopsida > Cupressales > Cupressaceae > Cryptomeria > Cryptomeria japonica. The sequence continues at coordinate 131,556,063 of NC_081411.1, forward strand.
GTATTGTGAGATTTGGAGATGAAAAATCCCGTGTGATCCATGGTAGAGGTTCTATTTATTTTGATGGTAAGCATAACACTAATGATGTCTTGTACGTTGAAGGTTTTAAGAATAATATTTTGAGTGTGGGATAGATGGTTGATAAGGAATATGATTTGCAGTTCAAGAATACTAAATGCAAGATCCTAAATGCCTTCGACATAGAGATTGCATCAAGAACTAAGGCAAAACATAATATCTTCCATTTCAATGCTAGTGAGAAAAGTTGCTGAATTGTTCAAATTGATGAAAGTTGGTTGTGTCATAGGATAATGTGTTATGTTAACTTTGATTCCATGATTAAGATAAGTTCTATTCAAGCTCTAAGAGATTTTCCTAAAATTGTTAAGACTACTAATCTGGTATGTAAAGAATGCCAAATGGGAAAGCAAACAAGAATTTCATTTAATAGTAAACAATATACATCTAATGGATTATTAGATCTTGTGCATTTGTGTGGACCTACAAGAGTGAGAAGTGTGCAAGGTGACAAATATTTCATGTTGCTGATTGACAATTATTCTAGGATGATGTGGGTTACCTTTCTAAGAGAGAAGTAAAAAGAACTAGATAAATTCAAGATATTCAAAGCTAAAGTTGAGATAGAGATAGGATTGAGGCTGAAGTGTCTGAGATCTGACAGAGGAGGAGAATTTACATATGGAGAGTTTGATTCATTCTATAAGAAGTATGGGATTAGAAGACAATTATCTGCTCCTTGAACCCCTCAATAGAATGGAGTTGTTGAAAGGAAGAACATAACTATCTTAGATGTTGTAAGGACTATGCTAATTGAAGGGAATGTTCTAAAGATATATTGGAGAGAATTTGTTAGCAATGTTGTTTACACATTCAACTGAGTTCATATTAAAGGTGATTATGATAAGACTCCTTATGAGCTATGGTTTGGTCATGTTCCTACTGTGAGATATTTCAGAATCTTTGGAAGCAAGTGTTATATAAAGAGAGAGCTGAATATAAAGGAAAGTTTGATGCAAGATGTGATGAAGGAATATTTTTGGAATATTCTATAAAACTAAAATCCTACTGGTGTTACAACAAGATACTGAGAAAGATAGTGGAAATTGAAAATGTGAAGGTTCATGAGAACTATGGAAAGGAAATAAGAGCAAACAGATATGAAGATGATTATCAAGATGTCATTTCAAAGCAAAATCAGACTCAAATATTGAAGTAGATAGGTCCAGTAGAGATAGTTAATCTAGATATTGCTGCTACTGGTGAAGTAGTGTAGGAACTTGAAAATTAGAGTAATCAGAAGACTCCGAGGTATGTAAGATTGAATCATTCTGAAAATTAGATCATTGGTGATAAGAATAAAGGTGTGATGACCAAAAGAAGACTTGCTACAAAAGAGGTATGTTTGATTTCTAAGATTGAACCTAAAGATGTTGTTGAAGCTTATAAAGATGTGAATTGGACAAAGGCTATGGAAGAAGAATTGAATCAGATTGGAAAGAAAAATATATGGGAACTCGTGCCTAGACCTAAATACAAGAATGTGATTGGTACTAAATGGGTGTTTAGGAATAAATTGAATGAATCCAATGATGTTTTCAAAAATGAAGCAAGATTGGTATGCAAAGGATGTTCACAGATGGAAGGAATTGACTATGAGGAGACTTTAGATCCAGTAGCTAGACTTGAAGCTATTATATTTTTGCTTGCAAAGGCTGCTTATAAAGATTTCAAGGTATATCAAATGGATGTCAAGTTAGCCTTTTTGAATGATGATCTGGAGGAAGAAGTTTACGAGCAACCTGGTGGATTTTCATTATCAAATGATAGGGACCTGCTATGCAAACTGAAGAAAGAACTTTATAGATTGAAACAAGTCCCTAGAGCCTGGTATGGTAGACTGGATAAGTACTTGATGAAATTGGGATTTATTTAAGGTACTGCTAGTAGTATTTGTGATGTGGGGAAAAGTAAATGATGGGGACCAAAGGAGAGATGAAAGTCTCACCCCAGATTTCCCTTAAAACACTTCACCCACATTACATTTAAAAGAGGGCGGAAAATTCACTAGATCCAATCTCTAAGGAAAGAGGTTGAATGCTAAATGAATTGGTAAAGATGTGGAAATGATAAGCTAACCCCTCTTTTAGAATGGAAAATGATTGTTTGTGTTAAGTGTTTCAAGATTAAGTGTAAAAGTAGCAAAGAATTGATTATAACTTGAGATAGAAGCATGGGATGAAGTTGTGCTCCTAGATATAGCTATAATATGTCGAGACAAAGCTGCCCTATTAATTTAAGAAAAAGTCGCCGAGATCATGTTGAAAGTGCACACGGTCTTTCGAAAAATCCGCGAAATGAAAAGGGTTTTTCCACCTCTGCAAATGGAGTCCAAATTTGCAAGGACAGCTGCGCACTTGCAACCTACACATAGAAAAGAGAGGAAAAGGGGTTGGGATTGGGGGTTTTCCTTTAGGTCAAACCCCAGTTTTGGAATTAACTAAATAATGAAAGAAAGTACTTGCAAGTAAATGTAAATGAAAGAATTAAATGTAAATCACCTCAAGGGAGGATGGAATAGGAATGTAGATAGAATTGCTTGTGTGAAATTGAATGATGAAAGTGATCTCCTCTTCAATGGTTAAATGGTTGACTTGAATGCAATACCTAGCCTTGAAGGGAGACTTGAGAATGCTCAATGCTTAGAAGGATGCTTGAATTGTTGAACACTTGAATGCTTTAATGCTTGAATAATTGAACTTATGCCCACTTTTCAATTATTGAACTCCTGCAAATGAGAAGGAAAATGTGACACATATATTCATCGATTAGGGTTATTGGACTGATTTTTTGTCATAGGCCAACATAGGGAAATTTTTCCCACTGTAATTGCAAAGTTGAATGCAAAGATAGCACAGAGAGGGCCCCAAAATAGGCTAGGGATAGGGGTGCCATGCCCCTATCCTAGGAGGGATAGGGGCACCACACCCATGTCCTGCCCCTATCTAGGACAAAAAGAAGGTTTTGGGCAGTGCAGTTTTTGGGGATTGAGCAAGTCTCGAGTCTCTAATCAGGCTTGGGGATTTGATTCACCAATGTGAAGACCCTAATGTGGTCAAAAATTGCAAGGGTCAAAATTTTATGACACTACATTTAGCCCCCACTTTAGCAGAAGTATAAGTGTAAGCCAATACTACTAGTAAGGTACAAGGAAAGAAGATTGAAAGACTTCTACCACATCAAGGAGGCAAGATTTGCCAAGCCCCCAGTGGACTAAGGATCTTACAACTTTGATTGAAAAAGTAAAAGGGAAGATCGAAAAGGGGAGAACCATGAGTCATAAAAAGAAAGGATACCAAAGTTACAAAACGAAGCCAAGTTCACTAAGCAACTTTAAGTATCAAGAAGAAAAATATGAGTGGAGCGTATTTACCCACATTAAAGCGATTCCGCACGCCTTATCAGGAGAAATTTCTTTAAGATAGGATACACCCAAGAGAGAGAGAAAAAGAGGGAGCGCGTTATCACAAGTATTTATCCCCCAATTGAGGAATAAACCCAAGGATAATGAACACAAAAAAAGAGGTAGTTTCTCTTTCCTCAGGGTTAGTATGTTGTATGATAACTCATGTATATCTTATGTTTATGTTCATAGAATAGTCATCATTCCCCAAAGAAAGGTAATAGAAGATGTCTTTTGAGTCAACATGAAAGAGACCAAAAGAGATCTCAATTCTTTTCCTCATCCTCAAGTAGACATTAAGGTAAAAATAAAAGAACATGATACACATAGAAGAATGGTCACAAAAGATCAAGAGAGGAGAGAGAGAGAAGATCTACAATGCTAATGTTTCTTGTCTAGCACAACATCCACCTCCTGATATTGTTGATCACCATTTTGGGAAGGCAAGAAACATACAAGAGGAGTGAAATTGAGCATAACAGATGGAGCTATTGAAAGATCGAAACAACGACTATGCTCATGTGGTAAATCATTTTTTTTTATTCTAGGAGCTAGGATTAGGGGTTTTGAAAATTTAGCTGATAAATGCTTGCCAACATCAACATATTCATAGTCACTATAAAAAGCATTAGGAGTTGTATTTCCATCATAAATAACATTTTCATCTATTTCTTATCAAGATTTATAGAAAGAAGATCTCTCACATGAATAGAAGTAAAACCATCATATTTTTTTTGTAATTTACGATTTGAAGATTTAAGTTTAACATCTTGCTTAGGAGAAAATGGAATCATATCAATTGTTTGAGTTCTAGGAGATTGAATGTTTTGAGGAACAACTTCACAAGATCAAGCATGACGTCTTCATTGGCGATCTCTCACACAATAATTTCGTCAAGTCTTAGTGGAAGGTTGAGAAGAAGGAGGAACATTTGTTGAAGGAGGAATATTCTACTCTTTGATAGTTGAAGTTTTAGGTTGAACAAGAGGAGAGGAAGGCCTCTTCTCTCTATAAGAGGAAAGAGGTGGAACTGCACCATATAAAAGAGGAATATTAGGTTTAGGAAGAAGACTGGGTCCATCAAGAGGAGGAGGTACAACTATAACCTTAGGAGGAATGTAGTTATTCTTCTAAGGAGAAGGCATAGTTACATCCATAGGAATATGTTGAGGAATATGTTAGGGGAAGGACTTCATCTTCAAGACTGATAGGAATGTAAATTATTGGGGATCTAGGTTGACTTAATATCTTTCTTCCATTTTTGATAAGATTGGAAAAGAGCATCGCTTCTTTATGGAAGAGATTGAAATTGTTTAGGCCAAAAGAAATCAATAGGAACACCTAGGCTTCTTTTGGATGGTTGAAATAAGATATGGTTAACAATTATGATTTCTCTATTGTGAGGAAATTTTAAACACTTATGAATTGGAGAAGCAATAGCCTTCATGGAAAATAGCCAAGGGTAGCCCAATTTCACACAAAATTTCTCGGAAGAAGGAATTATAACAAAGTTAACATCCATAGATTTAGTGTGAACATCAATAGGAAGGGTGATAGAACCAATTGTAGGACAAGAGAATCCATCAAATAACTTCATAACCATATTTGTATCATCATAAATTGGTTTATGAAAATGTAAAGTGAAAAGATACTCCTCAATGATGACATTAACCATGCAAGAGGGATCAACACGAACACCACAACAAGGTATGTCCTTAATCTTCACAACTATGTATAAAGGGCCATCGGGTGCTTTAATGGTCTCACTAGGGTCAAATGTAATGCATGGATCCTTAAATGTTTGTTGTTTCTCTACCATATTCACTAAATTTGGAGTTATGGTAGTAAGATCAAAAGGAGAGAAAGAGGTATGTTCAACCTCAATCATGTTAGAGGTATGAGAAAGCAAAGGATTAGTGAAAATCTTAAGATTTTGATTAGGAGGAGCTACTGATTTGTTTCCCTCCTCATTCACACCTACCACATATATAGTATTATTATCAATCAATCTTAAATTTTACTTTTCAATGCAAAACATTTCTTAGTATCATGACTAGGCTGATGATGAAATTGACAAAATGAATTGCTATCAAAATAAGGGGATGCTAGCTTAGATAGATCAATAGGTTTTATAGGAGGAAGTTTGATAATATTTCTTTGTAACAACTGAGACATAATACTATGTAAAGATTAATTTAAAAGAGTAAATTTTCTTTCTCTTTTGAAAAATTTAAAAATAGGAGGCACACCTGTTGTAGCATTCACATTGTTGTTGTTGATTGTACCATTGAACTTGATGAAGACTTTTGTTGGTTTGAACTTTGCAAATGGTTGTTGAACACTCTCCCCCTTATCACTTGAAACCATAGGAGTATATTGTTCCATTTGACTCACAACCGGTTGATAATTGTGGAGTGTTCTACACAACCGCGGAAAGGAAGTAAACTTAGACAAAATAAGCTTTTCCCTAATATCTTTTTGCAAATTAGAAATGAAAATTATTTGAATATCATTATCAGGTACATGAAAAGAAATTTCAGAACACAAATTCTTATATCTACCAATTAAATCAGACACTTTTTCTTTAACACCTAGGTATGTATCAAGATCATGGTGTGCCAAAACAGGCCCTTAAGTGGCAATGAAATTTTAAAAAATCAGAGTTATGTAACTTGACATGAAAATTTGAATAAGTTATGAGCATTATTTTTAAAATATGTAAGAAGATAATCTATAAAAAAATTGAATGTAGTTTCTAAGCTACTAGTTGTTTTTTGGAAAAAAAAATCCTATATGATGAAAATTTCAAATTTCAATGTAGTGGTACTATAATTTTAGGAAAAAGATAAGAAGTAGGCATATGTTTGACCACCCTAATCATAATCAAATAATAACATTTTTTTATAAGATTTATAATATATGTATTAGACTCATGTCCGGATGTGACATAATTTTTTATAAAGTAAAAAATTATTTATGAACTTTTTACAACTTTTCATAAATTCAGAAACTCCTACATCTGACCACCTTAACTTGGTCAAAACCTTATTAAATTCATTTATTTTTTAATTTTTCCCTAAAGTAGATGAAGCATAGGATGTGACTCATGTTTCGGATTCAAAAAATGGTATACCATTTGAAAGTTATGAGTGTTTTTCAATTAGTCTATCAATCACGACTTTTGTACGAATTCAATTAGAAAATAAATATATATATTAAAGTTGAAATAAGATAAACCTTATATTGTTGGAAAGTTGAGAACGTCCTTAAAAAACCCTTTTCATTTTATCAATTTTGGTTATAAAAAAGTCCTTAGCCACTAGTGTAAAGTTTGGAAAATCAAGGAATATTGAAAAAACACATTTTTTCAGTTGACTTTCTAGGCTTGTCACTTCCAAGACAAATCCCAAAGTAAACCCAAGCCAAAATTTGAAATTTGTACACAAAAAATTGGATATCTGATAGAATCGGATATCCAATTATATCGAATATCTGATTTGAATAAGTAAATTCAATAACTAAATTTGCACATAATTAATCTTATTTATTAATATATTAATATACAATATATAAATTTATAAATATATTAGTGTATGATATTAGGGAGAGGGAGAGGCGGGAGTGGGGAAGAGAGGGAGAGAGATTAGGAGAGATAGAGATAGAGATAAGGGGGAGAAAAGGGGGAAGGGAGAGAGAATAGGGGAGAGAGAGAGAGAGAGAGAGAGAGAGAGAGAGAGAGAGAGAGAGAGAGAGAGAGAGAGAGATGGAGAGGGAGAGAGAGAGTGAGAGGGGGGAAGGGAGAGAGAGATTAGGGGAGAGGGAGGGAGAGGGGGAGGGGGAGAGAGAGAGAGGGAAGGGAGAGAGATATATAGAGAGGGAGGGGGAAGGGGGAGAGAGAGAGATAGAGGAAGGGGGAAGGGGTCATATTATGTCCTATGACTCATTAGGACACCATATGACCCCTTACGTGTCAAATTTTTGTAAGCAGTATTGGCATTTCTTTTTATATTGTAATAATGGTTCATCTTGCCACCTTATAGCACACTATGACCCATTAGGACACCATATTAGGGGTCATATGGTGTCCTAAGGGGTCATGAGATACCATATGACCCCTTAGGACAACATATGACCCCTTATGACACCATATTGGGTTGTTATGGGTCCTATGATCTCCTAAGGGGTCATATTATGTCTTATGACCCCTTAGGACACCATATGACCCCTTACGACATCAAATTATGTTGTTATGGGTCATATTATGTTATAAGGGGTCATATTGTGTCATATGACCCCTTAAGACACCATATGACCCCTTAGGACATAATATGACCCTTTACAACACTATACGATGGCATTATGACCCCTTATGACCCCTTATGACCCCTTATGACACAATATGGTGTCGTTAGGGGTCATATGGTGTCGTAAGGGGTCATGGGATACTGTATGACCCCTAAGGACAACATATGACCCCTTATGACTGTTAGGAACCGGGAAGGACAACTGAGAGGGGGGATGAATTAGTTGTGAACTAGCTATCAATAAATTATAACCCAAAATAAATTATTTCAACTTGAAACTTAACACTGATAAAACAAACTTTAATGTCGGTTAAATAGATTAACAATTATAGTAGTACCAATATAACTTAATGCATGAAACAGAAATAGAAAAGACATCCACAACACATGACATAGAGATTTTGACGTGGAAACCTTGTAAGGGGAAAAACCACAGTGGGAAACCTTACCCACAATCAGATGATACTACTACAGATAGTAAGTGTATACAAATGGGGTCTGCACATGCAGAAAGGCCAACCGCCTAGATCTCACTGCTCAATCAAAAAATAGGAGTCACACTAACTACAATTGGATGGTTAGATCCAATAACAAGGTACTGCTTCAAAATAGCATCTGCAATGCTGGATTCAGTACCGGTTTAAGCTCTGAACATGAGTTCCAAACACCTTCATAACATTCCTTCAACCTTCAGATAATGTCTGTGTGATTCACACAAGGATCTGCTTATTTTTACTCTTCAATGATCTTCAATATTCACACACACTCATACCATACACATGATCTTCAAATAAGATCTTACAATCATTTATACAAAAGCTAAGACCAAATGATAAGGTCGGATCACTAAAGATATTACATTTAAATCAATTACAAATAAGTTTTGATGCAATACAATATGTCGGCCTCAATACATTTACACAATATCCAATCAATAAACAATTTCCAAAATGTGGCATGCTGATCTGGAACATGATATCTTGTACCAGTCCATAACCTAGACCTATCTACCAGTTAAGACAAATATGTCAACCCGATTAGACCAATAAGAAAAACACAAAATCCAAACATCCAATCCATGTCTTTGACACAACCAAATGATCTTGAGATGATAACAAGTCATCATCACTACCGGTGAACCATATAACCTGCTGGTGAACATATACCTGTGATTGTGCATAAGCCACTAACCATGCCGGTGAACACAATATGCCAGTTCAACAATAAACCAATATAACCAGAGTGCCAAATCAACAATGTAGACCTCCAAGAAGATAAGTGTTGACATCAATGACAAAACCAATGCAACACATGATGAAGTCATCCATAATACCAACAATCTCCCCCTTTGGCATTTATGACATCACTAGATGGAAAAACATCTAAGTGCCAAAAATAGAATGCCAAAAACCAATAAACCAACAATCTCCCAAAATAGATCAATACAAAGTTCTATACCAAAAATAGAAACCAAAACCAAAATATATCTCTCAAAATACAAAGTTTTTCCATAGATATCTCTCTCCCTTTGACATCAAATGCCAAAGCAGTTAAGAATTAAAGTCAGAACTTAACATACAACTAACTACTCCCCCTGAGCAGTAGCTCTCCTCCATCAAAGCCGGAAAAAGATTTTTCTATTAGTTCCTGTCGGTTTGATGCCAATCTTCAGCATTCAAGTCTTTGTTGGTGGGGAAATTACCCCAAGATGCTCTCTGAGATATTCAAATGTTTCCTTAGGAAAAGGCTTTGTAAAGATATCTGCAATTTGCTCTTTAGTATTCAGATAAACCAATCTCACTTCATTTGCTTCAACATTCTCTTTTAGAAAATTATACTTAATAGAAACATGCTTTGTCTTAGAATGAAATACTAGATTCTTTGATATATCAATTGCTACCAAATTATCACAATAAATAATTACCGGTTCTTTGTATTTTACCTTTATATCCTTCAACATTTGCTTGATCCATAATACCTGAGTACAATTAGTTGATGTTGCAACATATTATGATTTTGTTGTAGATAATTATGTACAAGTCTGCTTCTTGTTGATCCATGAAATTAATCTTCTACCAAGAAAGAATGCACTGCCAGTGGTACTCTTTCTGTCATCTACATCTCCTACCCAATTTGCATCTATATATGTACATAACTCAAAATTGTCATTCTTAGGATACCATAAACCAAGATTTGTTGTGCCTTGTAGGTACCGGAAAATCCTTTTAACTGCTGATTCATGATTTTCTTTAGGAATTCTTTGAAATCTTGAAACAATACATACTGCATTCATTATATCAGGTCTGGTTTGTTTCAAATACAGTAATCCTCCAATCATAGATTTGTACCTTGTTAGATTTATAGGAGTTGAATCATCCTTTAATGTTAATTTATCAGTTGTAGTCATAGGAGTGCTTACTGGTTTGGATTTTTCCATACCAAATTTCTTCAAAAGTTCCTTTAAGTACTTTGTTTGACATATAGATATACCTTTATCTATTTGTGAAATCTGCAAACCTAATTTTTTTTTTATCTCTCCAATCATAGACATTTCAAACTCTTCCTGCATCTTGTTAGCAAAGTCTTTACATAATCCATCTTCACCTCCAAAATTGATATCATCCACAAATATTTCAATAAGAAAAATGTCATCATTGGTAATTTTGTAATACAAATTACTGTCAGCATTACCTTTTGTGTATCCGAGCTTTAAAAGATATTTATCCAATCTAGCATACCAAGCTCTGGGAGCTTGCTTCAATCCATATAAAGATTTCCTTAAACTGCAAACCATATACTTATCATCTATCAAAGAAAATACATCAGGCTATTCAATGTAAACTTCCTCTTCAATATCTCCATTCAAAAATGCACATTTTACAACCATCTAATAAACTTTATAGTTCTTATGAGCTGCAAATGCAAGAAATAGTCTAACTTACTCAATTCTGGCTACCGGTGCAAAGGTTTCATTATAATCAATTCCTTCTTTCTGTGAATAACCTTTACAAACTAATCTTGCTTTGTTCATGATTACTTCACCATTGTCATTAAGTTTATTCCTAGATACCCATTTAGTTCCAATTACATTTTTGTCTTTAGGCCGGGGAACTAATGTCCAAGTATTATTATTTTCAATATGTTCTAATTCATCTTCCATTGCTTTTATCCAATGTTTATCCTCACATGCTTCAATAACAGATGCCGATTCAATTTGATAAATTAAACATACCTCTTCACTTGCCAATCTTCCTCTAGTCATAACACCTTGATTTTTATTTCCAATTATCTGATTCTTTGAATAGATTACCTGGGTTTATTCTGATTTACATTCATAAGCTGTTGTTCTTTAGTCACTGTTGAGTTCTCTGATGATGCCAGTGTGACTGGATCTACATTCTGTACTGGTGAAATCTATGCTGGTTGACTTATAATCATTTAAACTGGTGGTTCTATAGATCTTCAATCATCTATAAAATGTTTATCTATTTTCACATTAGTACTCTCAATGATTTTATGCAACCTTTTATTATAACATCTATATGCCTTGCTTCTAGATGAGTAACCGAGAAATATTCCTTCATCACTTCTAGGATCAAATTTTCCAATAAACTCATCTCTCCTAATAAAGCATTTTCTTCCAAATATTCTGAAATACTTAAGAGTAGGAGTATGACCAAACCATAGTTCATAAGGGGTCTTATCGGTTTCAGTTTTGATGTGAACTCTGTTGAGAGTATAAATCGTTGTATTCATTGCCTCTCTCTAGTACACATGAGGTAGATTTGCTTCCATCATCATGGTTCTTGCTGAATCCAGAATAGTTTTGTTCTTTCTTTCCACAACTCCATTTTGCTGAGGTGTCTGGGGTGCTGATAATTGTCTTTTGATTCCATTCACTTCACAAAATGTATTAAATTATCTAGATGTAAATTCTCCTCCTTGATCAGATCTCAAACATTTGATTTTCTTGATGGTTTAATTCTCTACCATTACCTTGTATATCTTGAATTTCCCAAAAGCTTTTGATTTCTCCCTAAGAAACGTAACCCAACACATTCTAGAATAATCATCAATTATTAGCATAAAGTATCTATCACCTTGAAGACCTCTTGTTCTTGTTGGACCACACAAATTAGTATGAATTAAATCAAGAGTATTATTGAATTTTTTAGAAATTCTCTTAAATGTTGTTCTAACTTGCTTTCCCATTTGACATTTCGTACATACCGGATTATGAGGTTTCACAATCTTAGGTAAATCCCTTACTGCCTTAGTTGAATTGATCTTTACAATGCAATCAAAATTCACATGACAGAGTCTCTTATGCCATAACCAACTTTCATCAATGTGAGCAATCAAACATGTCTTATCATTGGTATTCAAATGAAAGATAATACCTTTAGTCTGATTACTGGTTGCAATCTCCAATCTAGTTCGGTTAATGATTTTGCATTTTCCATTCTTGAATTGTAACTAGAATACTTTTTACACTAACTAATCAACACTCAAAAGAATATGCTTTAAACCTTCAACATAATAAACATTGTCAGTATTGTTCTTACCATCCAAAGATATAGTGCCTCTTCATTTGGTTAAACAAGCTTTGTCATCTCCAAATCTTACTAGACCTCCATTACATTCCCAGAATGACAAGAATTTTCTTTTATCACTAGCCATATAATGCGAGCATCCACTATCAATGATCCATTCATCCTTTTCTTAAATTTTTTCTGCCAGTGCCTCCTCTACCAGTTTGATAACAGGTGTCGGTTGATCTTATTTTATTGCAACAAATGCCCATCCACTATCTGCTGGATCTTTATCTAAATCATCTATAACATCTTCATCTGCATAGTAACATGACTTATCTCTATTTTTCTTAAATCTGTATCTTTGATATTTAGGGTTAGGCTTATATGTTCTTTTTGCTTCCTCCCTTAGTCTTGCATGTCTACCAGGACATCTAGATGCTATATGACCAACTTTATTGCAATTAAAACATTTGAAAGGTGCTTTACCTTCATACTTACTTCCTGTTGGACCTTTAGGCATCTTCCTTCCAAATAGTGCTTCAAGTTCTTCAAGTTCTTCATTTTCTCTTCTCATATCCTCAAGTTCTTTTGCATAAAGTGCTTTCCAATCAGATTTGTCAGATGATGATGATGATGATGCTGATGCTGATGATGATGCTTTGAAAGCTAAATCAGTCTTGACTATAGCAACATGGTCAAACTCTTCAATCTCAAATGTTGAAAGTTTTCCAACCAAAGTATCTCTAGAAACTGATGTATTAGGCATTGTTCTCAACTCATTAATAGCAGTCACTTTCATTTTGTAAGCTAGTGGAAAAACTCTTAAAACTTTAGAAAAAATTTCATCTTCACTTAAAGATCCTCCACAATATTGTATTCCTAAAACAATTTCATTAACTCTTTCCATAAAGGCAGAAATTCTTTAATCTTCTTCCATTTTTAAATTTTCATACCTAACTCGATAACATTCAATTTTTGCAATTTTGACAGTGGTATCTCCTTCATTCAATGTTTCCAGTTTATCCCAAATAGATTTAGTAGTAGATCAGTCTGATAATCCCATGATTTGTTGATCTGATAATGCACTCAGAAGTGCTTCTCTTGCTTTGCAATTATTCTCCAAGTCCATAGCCAATGTCGGTGGATGAGGGATATTCAGAGTAGGACCAACATAGCTAATTCTTAGTAACATCCCACATATCTCTTGAAATGCAGTTCATATGTGTTTGCATTCTTATTTTCCATATACCATAATTAGTTCCATCAAGTTTAGGACTGTCCTTCCTGAAAATATTTGCTACCATAGGCTCTCCTCAAGCTGTTAGGCTTCTGTAAAAAGAGGACTAAGCTCTGATACCAATTGTCAGGAAGCGGGAAGGAGAACTAAGAGGGGGGGGGGGGGGGTGAATCAGTTGTGAACAGGTTGTCAATAAATTATAACCCAAAACAAATTATTCCAACTTGAAACTTAATGTCGATAAAACAAACTTTAATGTTGGTTAAATAGATTAACAGTTATAGCAGTACCGATATAACTTAATGCATGAAACAAAAAGAGAAACAACATACACAATGCATAACACAAAGATTTTGATGTGGAAACCCTGTAAGGTGAAAAACTATAGTGGGAAACCTTACCGACAATCAGATGATACTATTGTAGATAGTAAGTGTATACAAATGGGGTCTGCACATGCAGAAAGGCCAACCACCTAGAGCTCACTACTCAATCACAAAATAGGAGTCAAACTGACTACAATTGGATGGTCAAATCCACTAACAATGTACTGCTTCAGAATAGCATCTGCAATGCTGGATTCAGTACCGGTTTAAGCTCTAAACATGAGTGCCAAACACCTTCATAACCTTCCTTCAACCTTAAGATAATGTCTACATGATTGGCACAAGGATCTACTTATTTTCGCTCTTCAATGATCTTCAATATTCGTACACACTCATACCATACACATGATCTTCAAATAAGATCTTACAATCATTTATACAAAACCTAAGACCAAATGATAAGGTCGTCTCACTAAAGATATTACACTTAAATCAATTACAAATAAGTCTTGATGCGATAAAATATGTCGGCCTCAATACATTTACAGAATATCCAATCAATAAACCATTTCCAAAATGTGTCGTGCTGATCTGGAACATGATATCTTGTACCAGTCCATAACCTAGACCTATCTATTGGTTAAGACAAATATGTCAACATGATTAGACCAATAAGAGAAACACCAAATCCAAACATCCAATCCATGTTTTCGACATAACCAAATGATCTCTAGATGATAACAAGTCATCATCACTGAAGGTGAACCATCTAACCTACTGGTGAATATATATCGGTGATTGTGCATAATCCACTAACCATGTCGGTGAACATAATGTGTTAGTTCAACAATAGACCAATATAACTAGAGTGCCAAATCAACAATGTAGACCTCCAAGAAGATAAGTGTTGACATCAATGATAAAACCAATGCAACACATGGTGAAGTCATCCATAATACCAACAATGATACCATATTGGGTTGTTATGGATCCTATGGTGTCCTAAGGGGTCATATTGTATCCTATGACCCCTTACGACACCAAATTGTGTTGTTATGGGTCATATTGTGTCCTAAGGGGTCATTTTGTGTCATATTACCCTTTAAAACACCATATGACCCCTTAGGACACAATATGACCCTTTACAACACTATAAGGTGTTGTTATGGGTCATATTGTGTCCTACGGAGTCATATTGGGTCTTATGTCCCCTTAAGACAACATATGACCCCTTACGACACCAAATTTTATTGTTATGGGTCATATTGTATCCTAAGGGGTCATATTGTGTCATATGACCCCTTAGGAAATAATATGATCCCTTATGACACCATATTGAGTTGTTATGGATCCTAAGGAGTCATATGACCCATCTCCCCTAATCTCTCTCCCCTCTCCCTTGATCTCTCTCCCTCTCCCCTAGTCTCTCTCTCTCTCTCCCTCCCCCCTAATCTCCCTCTCTCTCCCCCCCCCCCTCTCTCTCTCTCTCCCTCTCCCCTAATCTCTCTTTCTCCCTCTCCCCTAATCTATCTATCTCTCTCTCTCTCACCTCTCCCTTCTCTCCCCTAATATCTCTCTCTCCTCCTCTCCCCTAATATCTCTCTCTCCCCTAGTCTCTTTGCCTCTCCCTCTCCCCTTATCTTTCTCTTTCTCTCTCTCTCCCCCTCTCCCCTAATATTTCTCTCCCACTTTCCCCTAATATCTCTCTCTCCCTCTACCCTAATCTCTCTCCCCCTCTCCCCCTCCCTCTCTCTTCCCTAATCTCTCTTTCTCCCCCTCTCCCCTAATATTTCTCTTTCTCCTCTTTTCCCCTAATCTCTCTCTCCCCCCCCTCTCTCTCTCTCCCCTAATCTCTCTCTCTCTCCCTCTCCCCTAAGCTCTCTCTCCATCCCCTAATCTCTCTCTCCCCCTACCCCCTCCCCCCTCTCTCCCCTAATCTCTCTCTTTCTTTCTCCCCTAATATCTCTCTCTCTAAAACATGAGTACTCAAATCAGATATCTAATTTTTGCCACTTCCATTAATGTGGCAATAGTAACAAAAGGTGGAAAAGCAAATTATTTTCAGGACCCCAAATTTATGCATTAAAATTGGATATCCAATTTTTGTATAAAAAAGAGCCTTGTGGGCCATTTTGTGGATTCCAATGGCCCAGATTCTTCACATTCTAGTTTCTATTGATAATCACGTGTTTTTAGATAGGTTGAGACAAATTTGTGATTTTGATAGATTCTTGAAGTCAAATCTTACATTGTCAATCATTTAGGAGCATCTTTATGGAGGTAAATTGGGAGTAGTAGTTGTCAGAAGTCTAAATGCAAAAGAAAGATTTCAAATGACCAAATTGAAGTGTATAGAGAAAAATATAGAGAAGGTCATAAGAGGAGAAGACAAGGTATGTTAAATATTGCTAATGTTACTTCAAGTGAAGAGGAAATTTAATTTGAAAATATTGGACAAGTTATTGAAAATGAAAATGTAGATTTTAAAAGTGAAAATGTTGAACATGTTGAAAATGTTGAAAGTGATAATGAAAATTGTCAACATGATGTGAGAATGGAAACTGAAAATTTGGGAGTCGATAGTGAAGGTGTCCATAATTTTGATGTTAATATGATTTTTTTTGACATTGGACGTAAAAATGTAGAAACTTTTGACATAGGAGGTGAACATGTGGAAAATTTTGACATTGGAGGTGAAAATGTGGTAAACTTTGACATTGAAGGTGGAATTACTCAACCAAGTGAACAATATGTAACACCTAATTATTTTAGAAATGAAGACCCTCTCATGGATGAAAGACAAATTCTAGATCTAAGACCTTCAAGAACCCCAAAATGGTTACTTGAAATTGATGAGAACATTATTGCGAATCTTGAAGGCAAGAGGTCAACAAGAACCGTTCGATTGTGGGCTACATAAATTTTTGACCAAAATCTTAGCAATAAGACATTGACCGAGCAATACCAACTTTTTGTTCAATTGCTAAAGCTGATAAAGATGAGACCATTGCTAAACAAATTGAAGATTCCTATGAATAAGAAGTTGGAGAGAAATTCTATTATTGTCAAAAATCTATTTAATGCTCTCAATTCGATTGGAAAAAATACCAAGGAAAGAGATACAAGAGTCACTCGAAAAGTGATTACAACCTCCTTAGTAAGCCATCAATTGAGGAAGGCTCATCAAATGAGACAAACTTGTGTTGATTTGAGCATAAACCGTAAAACTTTGGATAGAGCAGCACTTGCACAAAGACAAAGACTTGATGATCCACTTCAACATGATACATGGGCTTTTGGTGGGAGGCTTCTATGTGTTGATAGAAAGTTGACTGACAATATGAAGGAGGAAATTCAACAATATTGGCACTCTAATTCTAGAGTATCACCCAATGTAAATGATGTTTTGAAATTAAGAATCAACAACCGAGACCACACACCGCATCCAAAAAATTTCTTGGAATCAAGCCAAACAATGTTGTACACAAATTTTTATGAAGTACATCCAACTTTGCAAATATCACAAAGGGCCTTTGAATCTTTGAAGCCATTTTATTGTGTATCTTTTAAGATTTGTAATAGTTGTTGTTGCAAGTACCATGTGGAGTTTTCAATGTACCATGAACTTTTATGCCATATTCGTTCTACGATGCATACTAATGAGATGTTGCAGGAGTGCGGTGCAATGCTATTTCTAAGATAATCAAGAGACTTTCAAGATCTATTTTTATGCCCTATAGGTGATGGCTGCTATATCTATAGAAATGATTGTTTGAATGAGAAGTGCTCACAATATGGTGGGTTGTCAAAGTTTGTTTCATGTTTTCATGAGGGAAGCGAACATGAGTTTGGAAATATTTACGTTGAGAAAAAAAGATATGAGACAATGAAATATACTTTGAAGAGTTGAGGTGAAGGTTCTAGATGAAAATTAGTCTCAAGAGAAGTGAGTGTTGCTGATTTTATTTTGGATTTTAAGGAAAATCTTTTCTACAAGTATGCAAGGCACACCCATAGGTCTCAGTGGCTAGATCAATAGTTTAGGATGTGTAAGAACTCTTTCCCTATTGGCACTATTGTATCAGTGGTTGATTTTGTAGAGAAGTATATATTGCAACCACAAAATGAGGTACAATCGTAGTACTACAATTCAATCCAGAATGCTATTTTTGTTTACATTACATATAGACATGCTCCTGATAGTACAAAAGAGGATAGGAAGATAATCAAGGAGTATCATTTTTATATGAGTGATGATCTATCACACTCCTCTGAGTATGTACAACATTCTTTCAAGATTTTCTTTTGATTTCTTGCATGAGAAAGATATTGCAATTGATCGACATCTCATATCATCATATAACTACATGCGTCAATTCAAGAATGCCCATATGTTTAATTGGTTGAGTAGAGTGCATGTAGAGTGGCGTATACCTTATATTTGGTGTTTTTATTAGGCAGGGCATGGGAAGGGGGAGCATGATGGAGCAGGTGCATGTTTGAAGAGAGATCTAGTTAAGGAGCAACTGAGGATTTCAAGTACAACATTTTCTGATGCACATTCTATTTTTGATTGGTGTAGTTCAACATTATCACATGGAGGTACTCTTGATTTAGTAGTGACTATATTATTTTGGCTGGTTGAGAAGGGCACAGTGGGAGATAGGTTGGATTGCCAAACAATTAAAGATTCTTTAAAGATGCATTCATTTCTTAGCTCAGATGCAAGTACATGGACCATTTGGATATGAGCATTGGCTTGGTTTTGTCAAAGTTGTGTTCGGTGTGATTGGGTTGATACGTGGGTTCCACAATATCTAACTCCTTTATCTCAAACAATATCCTTGTCAAACAATGACATGGAAATTTCACTTGAGTATGACCATCTATCAGATCATGTACAGCCAGGACATGCTTTTGTAGTTGTTACACTGCAAGGGAATGAAGAGAGATCAGAATATTTGTTGGCATGATGTATACAGGGAAAATAAAAGCTAACACAACTAGCAATAGATGATGATGGGTTCACATATCCTACAGGTTCAATTGTTGTTGTGGGAACTTGGTTGTGAACATACATGATTAGAAATAATGGCATACTTGCATTTCAAGACTATGAGAGATACAAAACCATTCTCATGTGTTGACACCTTATTATAGCTCAAATGTCAAGTTGTTGAAGCATCAAGGAAAACTGAAGACCAAAGAGCTATGGATAGCGATTACTGTTGATCATGAAGCAGTACTAGATACTCTTAAGTAAAGAGATGACCCTTCAAGCACACTTGAGTAGTAGGTATTTATTGGATGTCTTATTTTTTTTTTCATGCATTTCATTTCAAACAATTATCATAAAACATTAATGTTCAAGTTTGTTACGTGTATATTAAGGATGTGCTCAAAATGTAGGTCTATTGCAACATGTTTTTTGCATGCACATAGCGGGTACACTTGATATAATTCAAAGGGACGTATTTTGCAACATTGATTATTATCATGCATTTGATGAGAATTACAATTTTTGATAATAGACAAAACTATTTGATAATTTTTGATGATATAAATATAGCAAAACCTTTATGCTCATGCATGTCTTTTTGATGATATACAACACTATCACATTATGATTTTTGCATCAACATAGTCGGTTCACTAGATATAATTCGAAGGGACATATTTTTATGGTATATAATCTCACCTTTTCATTTATTATCATGCATTTCAGTTGAAGCGATTATCATAAAGCCTTTATGTTAATACATGCATTTTATGTGTAGACTAACAATTCTTAAAAATATAGGTTAATGCTAGATCATTCACGGTTGACTAGTTTACTCTTGGTGATGGTACATATTCCTTGGGGTTATCAATATTTAAATACTTTTTAAGTTTTCTTTTCAAGAACTGCAAAAATTTACAACCAAACACAATACCGTATGCTCTGTGTGAATTAATGAGATTAAATTTTGTGTGTAAACACTAAGTCCCTCACTTTATCAATGTGATTAAATTTTGTAAACTTTCACACACTATGTCAAGTGAATGTATTGCCATTCAGAAATGACAATGTCTACCATCATCTTCAACCATGTAGAGAATGCAGTGAAAAACGCAGTGAGAAGGGTTTTAATCAACATACGTCTTTCTTCAAAGTTATGCTTGTAGACTTTGCAAAGAAACTGGAAAGTTTCATAATTATACAATCATGTACATCTTAAAAATGTTTCAAATGATCTATTTATAATTTGACAAAATAATTTGTATTGAGTGTTATAATTTGTTTCTTGTAGCACATTTATTCTGCATAAAAATGTTGCTTATTTTGGTCTTCATTTATATGCGGGCATTTCTCTAAGTAAGCTTTTCTCTTAGGACATGAGGATGTCTGATGCGGATGAAGTGGGATGTTATATTTTTATATGGATGTGAATTGATGTAAATTTGTTATGATGATATACGATGTCCATGAGAAAACTGGTTTAGTTATATTGATGATGTACAATGTATCTGTACATGAGTACATTAGTATAGTTGTATTGATAATGATGAAAAATCATGTTTGCATATTCGTCATGGATGTCACATGAAAGTGTAATGGTAATTAAATGTATACAATACATGGAAATATTGATGATCATTATGTGTCTATAGTGTAATGCTTGTTTATCTGTATTTTTCATTGAATGAGTTTAACGATTTTTTCATCTACTGAAAAAATGTTGTCCTAATAAAACCATAGGGAATCTTGAAAAATCAAGATAGGATTTTGTAAGGACCCCTCTCATGGCCCTTTAGTTTCAAGAGGATCATTCATAGGTGCCACAAATTTTGAGTTAGGGCCCATCAAAGTTTGACAATTTTTATCACTTAGGGCGCTCAAGGGATGACGTCGGTAGGGTATGACCCCAAGCATTTGACCGAGTGTGGGGGAAAAAAATAGGAGCATGCATAGGGTAAGAATTCCCAAATAGACATGTTGGAACCAATGGTTCATGATCACGACAAGTAAAATGAGAAATTGGCCACACGACAACATTTGATTGATTGAGACTCATGATATTTTCACCAACTAAAAAAAATAATGCCTTAATAAAATCATAGGAAATATTGAAAAAATGAGATAGGATTTAGTAGGATCCCCTCTCATGGAACCGTAGGTACCACGGATTTTGAGTTAGCGCCCATCAAAGTTTGACAATTTTTAGCACTTAGGGCGCTCAAGGGACGACGTCGGTAAGGTATGACCCCAAGCATTCGAATGAGTGGGGGGGGAAAATAAGAGCATGCATATGGTAAGAACTCCCAAATGGACATGTCAGAATAGATGGTTCATGATCATGACAAGAAAAATGAGAAATTGGCCATGCGACAACATTTGATTGAATGAGACTAACAATTTTTTCACCAACTAAAAAAATGTTGCCCTAATAAAACCATAGGGAATCTTGAAAAACTAAGATAGGATTTTGTAGGGACCCCTCTCTTGGACCCAAAGGTTCAAACATATCATTTGTAGGTGCCATATATTTCGAGTTAGGGCCCATCAAAGTTTGACAAATTTTAGCACTTAGGGCACTCAAGGAATGACGTTGATAGGGTATGACCCTAAGCGTTTGACTGAGTGGGGGTGGGGGGGGTAAAATAGGAGTATGCATAGGGTAAGAAGGCCTAACTGGACATGTCAAAACCGATGGTTCGTGATAACGATAAGAAAAATGAGAAATTGGCCATGCAACAACATTTGATTGAATGAGACTGACGATTTTTTCACCAGCTGAAAAAATACTACCTTAATAAAACCATAGGGAATCTTGAAAAACCGAGATAGTATTTTGTAGGGAACCCTCTTGTGGCCCTGTAGGTTCAAATGGATCATTTGCAGTTGCCACAGATTTTGAGTTAGGGCCCATTAGAGTTTGACAATTTTTAGCACTTAGGATGCTCAAGGGACGACGCTGGTAGGGTATGACTCTGAGCATTCGACCAAGTGGGGGGGGAATAGGAGAATGCATAGGGTAATAATTCATAACCGAACATGTTGGAACTGATGGTTCATGATCACAATGAGCAAAATGAGAAATTGGCCATGCAAAAACCATTGATTGAATGAGACTGACGATTTTTTCACCAACTGAAAAAATGTTGCCCTAATAAAACCATAGGGAATCTTGAAAACCCAAGATAGGCTTTTGTAAGGAACCCTCTTGTGGCCCCATAGGTTAAAAAAAATTGTTCATAGGTTCCATAGATTTTGAGTTAGGGCTCGTCAAAGTTTGACAATTTTTAGAACTTAGGGCGCTCAAGGGATGACGTTGATAGGGTATGACCCCGAGTGTTCAACTGAGTGGGGGGGAAAAATAGGAGCATGCATAAGGTAAGAATGCCTAATTGGACATGTCAGAACCAATGGTTTGTGATCACGATGAGCAGATGAGAAATTGGCCACACAACAACATTTGATTGAATGAGACTGATGATATTTTCACCAACTGAAAAAATGCGGCCCTAATAAAACTATAGGGAATATAGAAAAACCAAGATAGGCTTTTGTAGGGACCCCATAGGTTCAAATAGATTATTCACAAGTTTTTCTAATTCCAAGTTAGTGCCCATCAAAGTTTGACAATTTTTAGCACTTAAGGCACTCAAGGGAGGACGTTGGCAGGGTATGGCCCGAATTGTTCGACCGAGTGGGGGGGAAAATTAGGAGCCTACATAGGGTAAGAATGCCCAACTACACATGCTAGAATAAATGGTTCATGATCATAATGACAAGAATGAGAAATTGGTTCTACGACAATATTTGATTGAATGAGACTGACAATATCATCATTTGTGCACCATTTAATAGAAAATTTTATTTTTTTTGGGTCTATGGGGTGACCAGTGTGGAGATTCACAAACAATGCAGCAATATTGGCTTTGGATATCTCGAGATCCTTGATCTCCTTATAGGACAAGCCATCTGCATATTTTTCCCTCATAGAATCTCACCACAAAAGAGCGGCATTGTGCTCCTCACTGACAATTTCTATACTCTTTATGATGGATGTCAGGGGATCAAACAGTGGGTTCATGCGAGGGATCCTATAATAGACATATGAAATCCCCCTCAATTGGTTCAAGTTTTGTACAATTAAATCCTAATATGAGGGTGGGTTTGGCAAAGGAGGGTTTGGTTGTTGCAGTTGTGGTTGATAAATGTTTTCATTGTTATCCCCCATTTTTTACCTAATTGAATGTAAACAATTGAATTTAGTTAACAAATTTGAACAATTTTGTATTTGATTTTAAAAAACCTAGTTTTCATGAAAAAAACATATTTTGAATGGAAAAACAAATAAAAATTAAAACAAATACAAAAATTTGAATGAAAATGATGAAAAACAATAAAAATCGTACCTTTTATTGGATTTTTTTGCAAATTTGGGTCACAAAATCGAATATCGGGTCCAACCGGATATCAGATTTACTTGAATTCGCACAGTCCGTGGGTAAAAAATAACCCACAGGCCATCACGGTCCTCTTTTATTGTCTTAGAAAAATCAGATATCTAATTTTTATAGTTAAATAATTTGAAATAACAATATGGTATATAATATATTATATATTATGATGCTCTGCAAAAAGGATTAGAAAATCTATTTGATGCCAACACACACAAGAGCACAAGAAACAAATGTTAGTGTTAGCAACAAAAGATTATCCTAAACAAGCATATCAAGAGAGATATTAAGCATGAAATAGAAAGCATACAAACATAGAATAGATAAACTATACTCCTCCAAATGCTAATCAAGATGCTCATAGTTGCTCCTCCATTGTTCCTCTCCTCTCCAAGTTCCACATGAGTGTAGCTCTCAACTTTTAGCACTAGCCATGGATGCCATATGGAGATTCAAGATGGTTGAAAATGATAAACAAATGCTATGCAAGTGTAGATAGTGATGCTATGAAAAATCTCTATGCTAATACTAGTATAACAACAATACTCTAATGCTTCCTTCTTTGCTTGAGGAGAAGGGTTCTATTTATAGAAGAAATAGGGAAATGAAGGGTTAAGATTGAGCAATCTTAACAAGGGTTAGGATTGAAAGATATTCAATCCATTTGAGACTTTCAACCCAATCCCATGTTGACAAGTGTCACCATGAGGAGACTTGAGAGGAGAGATAAGGAGCATTAAATGATTGAGGGGACATGATGGTTACCCTAGGGGGTTGGGTTAGGGTTAGGTTAATGGATATTCCTTTTATCCAAGGGATAAATGAATGTGCAAGGGTTAAATGGTTACCTTAGTCAAAGAAATAAATGCTTTGAAGAGACCCATGAGTCAAAAGGATGGTTAAGTTAGAGGAAAGTCTCTAACCAAAGGTAAAAGGTGAGTTAACCATAAATGGTTATGTAAGAGCCTTTAATGGTTTGGAAGACTTTAGAGGTTAACCATTTGAAGACATAAAGCCTTAAATGCCTTTCAAAGACTTTGAGGGCTTTGAGAAGTGACTCCAAGTTGCTTAGGAATGTGAAAATATTTAGGGGATGGATTAGGCTAATTAGAAGGAGTTAGAAGAATCTAGAAGGTATTTAGGCATGCAAGTGGATTTTGTAGGAGAATGCAAGTGGGAGGAATTTTGGGATTTTCAATTGAAATAAAATCATTTATTTCAATTAAATGGTGTAATTTGCATTTCAAATAAATATTAATTTATTTAAATGAGAAAAAGGAAGATAAAGCATTAAATGCTTGAAGACTTTAAGGGAAGCCTTTAAAGGCTTAAGAAGACTCTAGAAGGAAGCCATTGAGTTTGAAGACTTTAAGGGAAACCATTAAAGGCTTGAGAAGACTCTAGAAGGAAGCCATTAAGTTTGAAGACTTTAAGGGAAACCATTAAAGGTTTCAAGTGGGTGAGGATAAATAGGATTTTAAATAAATAATCTATTTAAAATAGTTGTGCAACTTGCATTTGTAAGAAAATGCAAGTGGGTGGAGGATAAAGGTGATTTAAATAAATGTTAATTTATTTAAATGTGAGAGATGGGATTTTGGGGGATTTAAATAAATATTAATTTATTTAAATGTGAGAGAAGATTTAATTAAACAAATATGATTTATTTATTTAATTAATGGTCTGAATTTGGTTAAGTGAATTAAATCAAATAAATTGAATAATTTATTTAATTAATAGGAGAAGAGGGTTAAGATGAATTAATTAAATATTAATTAAATTAATTATTGATTAATGGTTAAATAATCAAATAAATACTAAATGTTCATTTAATTAAGTGGATAGATTTATGTGACTACATATTATATAGTATATAATATAATATAATAATAAAAAATAATATACGTATTATATAGTATATAATATAATTTAATAATATATTATATATTACATATTCTATAATATATTATATGTAATATAATATATTATTATATATTATATAATACATAATTTATTTTTAAATTTAAAATTACCTATTAAAATCGGATATCCAATTTGTTGAGGTGTTTACCATGCCAAGGTGTACTGGCACCTAGACCAAGGAAAAAGTCAACATGGATTTTCATGTTTTAGGCGAGTGGAAAAGGCTATTTTTTCACATCGCCACTTTTTGGTTCCCCATGATCCTACACTAACCCACCTTGTTTACAATGCATTAAATTAGTCGAAGTGATTTTAGGACCAATGTTATTTTGAAATTGTTGAAACAAAGCATTTGCTAATTGTTGAAAACAAGTGATAGAATAAGAAGGCAAAGAGCAATACCATTGTAAAGCCTTATCTCTTAGTTTTCTTGTAAACAGTTTTATAAGTAGTCGTTGATCATAAGCAAAGTCAGTACACAAGGTTTGGAATGTTTTGACATGCATTAGAGGATCACATTTTCTATTATAAATTTCCAATTGAGGGACCTCAACATGCTTAGGTGGCACGTCTTTAATAATATCAAGAGAAAGTGGGCTCGTAACATCAAATGTGGGCACACTAAGCTTGGATTGACTCATAGAAGCAATTTGTTGTTGTAAGAAATACACGGTTTGAGCAAGGTTATTAATGGTTGCTTCGGTAGAATAATTGATGTTAGACATGGTTGATTGAGAAGGTGGTGTGATGTTATTGAAAGAAGGCACTAATTGAGAATAAGGTGGTGGGACATTATGATAAGTATGCATAGGTGATGATTGAGTAGGAAGTGGGACACTTAAAGGAGGAATTAAATTGTTGAATGAATTTCCCCCTTGCATCATATTTATTAGTGGAGATACAAGAGGAATACTTATTGAAGGCATGGGTAATGACAAAGGGTTGATTGATGGAGAGGGATTGCCCCCATGACTAATGGTTGTAGGTATGGTATTTTGAGTTGAAGTAGCCATGATGTTTGGGGTGAAAGTAGGAACACTAGTCATAGGAGTCGTCAAAGGAATAGCAGGATTGATTTGTGTTGAAGGTTGTGAATAACCTAAGTTCTCAGCACAACTCTTTATATGCATGACATTAGAATAAACAATATGAGCAATGCCACACAATATATCAATTCCATTCTTATCACTTTGAATCATGCATTTAAGGCCTTCAATTAATGGAAGAGCTTCACTATTAAGGTATTCTTAGAACATCCATTGTTGAAAGTTATCAAATTGATTGTCAAATTTGGAAAGTTGATCTATGGAAACTCTAGTCAAAGATTCTTCTTCATCATGAGATTCATCAATTGGATAGATAGGGACATGATTAGGATAGGAAGAATTAGCATTATCCTCATTAAAGAAGTCACCCAGATTATGCTCCATCTCCTCTACAATTAAACCTTGGGAAGCTTTAATTCTAGTGTTATATCTAATGGGGATAGTATAGGTAGGAGTAATAGTGGTAAAACTCATGCACTAGAGGGAAAATTTGAATTTGAATTTTGAAAAATTGAATGATGCAAAATTTTGAGAAAACAATTTGAACTTTGTTGAAAGGGAAAACTAGCATAATTTCCAAAAATAATTTTATGATGAATGAAAGGAAATTAGAATTTTAAAATTAGGGTCAATGGGATACCACTTAATTTTAAAGTTGACAAAACTATAATTTTAAAATCAGGGCAGATTAAAATTAACCACTTAATTTTAAAAAAAAATTCTTGAAATTTGAAATGTTGATTTTTGAAGGTATTTTTGATTTTAGAGGGATCAAAAGTTGATAAAATCGGCCAATTTTATGAATTTAAGCTATTAAATACAGTCATAGCAGTCTCTCAAAATTTTAGGAAAAAAGTCGGGGATGGTGTTGAAAGTGCACACTGTCCTCCCAACTTTTTCGAAAATTTTCAGGAATGAAAGTTACGATGATCTTAAAGATAACCTAAAAACATTAATGGATTTTATGATCTCTAGATAAGTGAAATTAAGGCTATAATGTGAAAATAGGACTCTATTAGGGTTTTGAGAAAAAAAAAAGGAATTGAATTGCAAATTTAAAAAAAGGTCAAACCTAATGGATAGGGATACCTTGAAAAATGTTTAGAAAACTGAAATTGATTGAAATTTGTATAAAATCCAATTAAATTTGAAAATTAGGGTTTTAGGATGTAACCACTTAATTGTTGAAATTTTGAATTTTTAAAAAGGAGGGTAATTAAGAATTTGAATTTTAGGAAAGAGGATAAGTCTGAAAACAGTCACAAATCTGAAAAATTAAATGGAAATTCAATTTTTGCACAATTTCAAGATGATTTTTAAAAATTAGGGTTTTGACAATTAACATCTTAATTTTGAATTTTATTTGCAAATTGAACAAGACAATGAAGAAATTGAATTTGACAATAAAGCAATTTTTAGATCTAAGACAACAACAAGCAATTTTTACAAAACACAAGTTCAATTTCAATTTTAAAAACTAGGGTTTTCAATGAATAAACCACTAAGTCTGTAGAAAAATTAAACTTGTAAATAAAAAATATGTAATGGTTCTCAAAGGAAAGCATGCAAGACGTCGAGTTCACCAAAATGTGATGTGGGGAAAAGTGAATGATGGGGAGATCAAGAGGAAAGGTTTTCTTCCCTCCAAGGAGAGATGGAAATTTCACCACAAATTTCCCTTTAAACACTTCACCCACATTACTTTTAAAAGAGGGGTGGGAATTCACTAGATCCAATCTCTAAGGAAAGAGGTTGTGTTGGTGTTGCATAAAAATTGCATTGATGAAGTATAGTGTTGTCATTGATGTTAATAGTAACCGGTAATGAAGTTGTATTGCAACTAGTAATGATGCAGTAATGCAACCGGTAAGAAAGAAGTGATAGAAATTGGTATTGGTATTATTATTGAAGCAGAGAGATCAACCAGTAACCCTAACCAGTTGATAAGAAGAACCCTAACCGATGAAGCTTGGAGAATCGATTGTGATGATCTATGATCAAATGATGGTTGGAGATGAAGATGCCATGTATGCATGAAGTGAAAAACATGTGATGAGCTATAGGATCCAATGTGCAGTGATCTAGGAGCGGTTCAAGTTATCTAGAACAATGTGTAGTTGATTTCTATGTAATCCAACAGTTATTATTGAACCGATATGTTTGTAATCTCTATGAGATTTGTAGGTTTTGTGATGTGTTACTGAACTATTGTATTTGCTTATAAGGTCGATGAGTTGTTTTGTAATTGTGTTGGAAATTTGGTTAAGTGTGGTAGTGTGATTATTGTCGAACCAGAAGGAGTGTCTGTAGAATGTTTTGAAGGCACATAGGAGTAGAAAAGGATCTGACTAAGCAAGGAAGTTCTATTTCCAGATCAACAAAGAACTTGTTGTTCTCTAACCATTACAACAATTAAATCCTATAACTGGGTAAGCTTTAATAGGCTCAGTGTTGTTTAAATTCTCTAACCAGGTGATCCATTAACTTGGATTTGAAATCCTCTACCGAGGTTACCTCCAATAGGGTATTTCCTTTAAGATGGTATTGTAGTCAATCCCTTAACCGGGTGGTCCTTAACTGGATCTATTTTTAACAGGACATTATTGTATAAGCTTTTAACAAGGCTTGATTCCTATTAGGGCAAACTTCAGAAGAGTTCAGGATACTTGTGGATATTCATCCCCATCGTGGTTTCTCCCATTTGGGTTTCCACGTGAAAAAACATTGTGTCAAGTGGTGAATGATTTTGTGGATGTGTTTTGATATGGTTGATATGATTAATTAGTAAATCCACTTAGATATGTTTAGATGACCGAAAGTGATATGAAATGAGCTATTACTGATGTTAGGAAAGTAGTTTATTGTTTTGGTTAAATGTTATTTGAGTTTTAGATATGTTGCATTGTATCATTGATGTTTTGATCAACCGATAAAGTTTGATAGTGTAGTTGCAGTTTTGGATACAATATCTAAACCAGTTAGTTTTGTAAGTTGTTTCTGAGTTGGAATTGAGTTTGGTGAAAGTTTAGTATATTTTCTATCTACTGATTCACACCCCCTCTCAGTAGTTGACCGAATCCTTATAGTTTCATCATATTATCAATTGGTATCAGAGCATTTAAGGTCCTCTTGTGTTTAAGCCTAATAGCATGAGGAAAAGATCTAGGAGAACATGATGAAGAAAGAAGGTACAAAATTCAATAGGGAAAACTATAGAATCTGGACTGATAGGATGAAGATCTATATCAAGAGCTTAGGAAGTCAATATTGGGAACATTTTGTTACTAAATATAACTTTCCTAGTGGGATTCTGTCAGATGATCAAAAGAAGGAGCAACAGGAGAACAATCAAGAATTGGAGGCCATAATCAATTCCTGTCCAATTCAGAGTATGTTGATGTTCATGGATTGGAGATTGCATATGAACTATGGAAGAAACTGGAAGATATTTATAGTGGTGATGAGCATTTTAAGATTGCCAAAGAAGAGAGTTTGAGAGGTAAATTTGATGATATGTGGATGGTTGAAGGAGAAAACATTCAACAGTATGGTCAGAGGATCAAGGAGATAGTCAGAGAGATCAAAAGTGATGGAGGTACAATGGAGGATACCACAATGGTTAGTAAGGTGTTGAGAACCCTTCTAGTGGTCTACGCTATCCGAGTTGCAGCCATTCAGGAACTCAAATCTATTGATAAGACAAAGGTGACTCTTGATTCTATCATTGGTAAATTAACTTCATTTGAATTAAATAGATTTGATGGAAGTGTACAGAGATAAAATATTCATTTAGAGCTCTAGGTTCTACCCCACTAGTAAGGAAAAGAAGAGAAGTGAGCTATAGTCACAAGTCTAGATCCAATAGAGAGGTAGATGATGAAGATAGTCTAATTGAACTTGAAGCATTGTTGGCCAAGCGGTTACCCAGAGGTACCACTAAGTATAGAGGTAAATTACCTTTGAAGTTTTTTGCATGTAACTGGATTGGACATATTGTAGCTAAATATCCAAATGGAGATAATGAGCAAAAATGTGAGAAGTATAAGAAGTATAAAGGCAAAGGTAAAAGATATTGTGTCATTGTAGTGGATGGAGGAATTACAGATGGAGAATTTGGGGAAGATGCAAATGAGGATATTGTATTTGTTGCTATTAAAGAAGAGACATCAGATCAAAATGCATTAGTCTCTCACATGGATAGTTCAGATGACTTAATTATAGATAGTGGTTGTTCACACCACATGACTAGTGACCGGAGTAAGTTTATTACTTTGAGAGAATTTGATGGAGGTGTTGTCAGATTTGGAAATGACTCACCCTGCATGGTGAAAGGAAAGGGATCCATCTCTACTGGGTTGAAGGACTGAAACACAATCTTTTGAGTGTTTCTCAACTCAATGACAAAGGTTACCCACTGGAATTAAAGAATGGAGTTTGCAAGATTTATTGAAGAAAAGATGAACTAATTGCAACCGAAAAACAAACTAGAGGTAACTTGTTTCATTTAAACTCTAAAGTGAATAGTTGATTAATTGCAAAATTAGAAGATAGTTGGCTTTGGCACCGAAGATTCTGGCATGTAAATTTTGATAACATTGTAAAAGTCAGTAATAGGTTTGCCACAGTTGGACAAACCGGTGAATGATGTGTGCAAGAAATGTCAGTTAGGGCAAATGACATACTCAACCTTCAAGAGAAATCTTTGTCAACAGAACATTTGCTAGATTTGGTTCATACCGACCTTTGTGGACCCATGAGGACTAGGAGTATTCAAGGTGATTTGTACTTCATGATATTTACCGATGATTGCTCAAGGATGGTGTGGGTCACATTCTTGAAAGACAAGACAAAAGCATTTAGAAAGTTTAAGGCATTCAGAGCCTTAGTTGAAAATGAAAGTGGAAAGAAGAAAAAGTGCATAAGAACTGATCAAGGTGGTGAATTTACTTAAGAGGAATTCACTAGATACTGTGAAGACAATGGAATTAAGAGGCCACTTTTTGTACCAAGGACACCATAGTAGAATGGTATTGCAGAAAGGAACAACCGGTCAATTGTTAAAGATTCTAGGACTATGCTAATTCAAAGAGATGTAGCTAAGACATTCTAGAAAGAAGTTGTTAGCATAGTTGTTTACACTATGAACTAGATACTAGTTAAAAGAGGTAAGGATAAAACTCCCTATGAGTACTGGTATGGTAGATCACCTAATGTCAGTTACTTTAAATTTTTTGGTAGCAGATGTTTTATCAAAAGAGGTGATTATATTGGTAATTTTGATGCCAACAGTGATGAAGGCATATTTCTTGGTTACTCCACCAAGAGCAAAGCTTACAAGTGTTATGACAATTAGACTAAGAAGATCATTCATAGTGTTAATGTCCGAGCTGATGAATTTCTTGAAGGTTCAAGTGAAACCAGTAAAGAGAAGGAAGAAGAACCTTACACACTATTTTTGGAACTAGAACCGGTGAAGCCAAAAGTTGAAGCACAAAACAGAGAAGCCCCAGTTCAACCAGAACATGGACGTCCAATAGAAGATGAAGAAGTGAAGAAGAAGAAGAACCTGGAAAACAAGATTATTTTATTCCAAGGTATGTTAGATTCAATCATAGCCCTGTTCAAATTATTGGAGATAAGAATGCATGTGTGCTAACAATAATAAGGATTAGAGAGAACTCTTGTATGATTTCCACCATTGAGCCTAAAACTTCAAAAGAAGCCTTTGGAGATTAACATTGGATCAAGGTAATGGAAGAAGAACTTGACCAAATAGAGAAGAAAAATACTTGGTCATTGGTACCCAGACCAGAGAACAAGAATGTAATAGGTATAAAATGGGTATTCAAAAATAAACAAAATGAAGATGGACTAGTGGTCAGAAATAAAGCTAGACTAGTATGCAAAACATATACACAAGAAGAAGGTCAAGACTATGGTGAGACATTTGCACTAGTTGCAAGATTTGAAGGAGTAAGGACTCTAATTGCATTTGCAACATACAGAGGATTCAAAGTATATCAGATGGATGTTAAGTCAGCATTCCTAAATGGAATATTTGAAGAGGAAGTCTAGATTGAACAACCAGATGGTAATGCTTTAATTGTATAAAAGGACATGGTGTGCAAATTACATAAGGCATTATATGGACTAAAGAAAGCACCTAGAGCATGGTATGAAAGCTTTCACTCTCACTTGGTGAAGATAGGTTTTTAGAGAACCAGTGAAAACAAGAACATATATCTCAAGACAAAAGGAGATAAGATATTGGTAAGTGAGGTATTTGTGGATGATATCATTTTTGGAGGGAATGATGATCTGTGTCATGACTTTGCTAGTGAAATGAAGAGTGAATCTAAGATGTCACTGGTAGGTGAGATAAAAATTTGCATAGGTTTTCAAATCCAATAGATGAAGGAAGGTATTTTCATCACATAGTTCAAATATGTGAAAGAAGTGTTGAAAACTTTTGGAATGGGAGACTGTAAACCAGTTGGAACACCAATGGTTACATGATGTAAATTGTCTAAGGAAGATGATTCTGCATCAGTTGATGAAAAGGAGTGCAACTCCATGATAGGTAAACTACATTATGTTGTCGATAGCAGATGAAACATTTCTCATGCAGTAGGATTGGTTGCCAGATTTCAGAAAAACCCAAAGGAGACACACATGGTAGAAACCAAAAGAATTTTTTGATATCTGAAAGGCAAAATTGATTATGGATTATGGTATCCATATGTAGGAGACTTTGATTTAAAAGTCTATATAGATGCAGATTGGGGAGACAATGTTGATGACAGGAAGAGTACAACCGAAGGAGCATTTTTTCTTAGAGGCAAACTAGTGTCTTGGAGCAACAAGAAACAAAGTTGTATCTCTCAATTAACTATAGAAGCTGAATGTGTTGCAACTTATATGAATTGTACCCAGACAATCCAGATGAAACACATTTTGGAAGGTTTCAAGTTGAAGATATCAGAACTGGTAAGGATTTTATGTGATAACACAAGTTCTATAAACATTTCAAAGAGCCTAGTGTTGCATGCTACAACAAAGCATATTGAGCTGAAGTATTATTTCTTGAGAGAGAAAGTGCAAAGTAAAGATGTGTCACCATAGGATGTATCTACTATAGAACAACTAGTAGATATCTTTACTAAACCTCTACCTAAGGCTACATTTGAGTATCTTAGAGGTAAGTTACGGGTTGTACCCCTACATGAAGTTAATTAAGCAGATGGGGAAGCCATCAATGCCAGAGCCTATTGAAAATCTCGAAGAAGGATTGGTGTAGAGTGGAGCTACTCCATAGGGAGAGCAACTAGTTGCAGATTGGTGAAGCATGAAATGGTTAACCTTCACTTTGGCATTGTTGTCAAAGGGGGAGAAGAATTGTATATGATTGAATAGCTAGTTACCAGCTGAAGACATGAAGATACAATTGAAAGAGAGTAAATGGGAAAAATGTAAACCATGATTCTTATACCTATGTATGTGATTTACTCTCAATCATCAAAATCAAAGGCTTTTGATATTTGTATTGCCATCGATGCCAAAGGGGGAGATTGTTGGCATTGCATGAAGATTGAATTGATGAAGTATTGTGTTGTCATTGATGTCAATAGTAACTAGTAATGATGTTGTATTGGAACTGATAATGATGCAGTAATGCAACCAATAGTAAAGCAGTGATGGAAACTAGTATTGGTATTATTATTGAAGTAGAGAGATCAACTGGTAACCCTAACCAATTGATAAGAAGAACCCTAACCGATGAATCTTGGAGAATCAGTTGTGATGTTCTATGACCAAATGATGATCTGAGATGAAGATGCCATGTATGCCTGATGCGCGTGATGAGTTTCAAAGTGGTTTTGGAATGTGAAGATAATTGTTTATCTTGGGAATGAGCAAATGCATAGCATGAAATGAAAAGCACGTGATGAGCTACCTGATCCAATGTGCGAAGATCTAGGAGCAATTCAAGTTATCAAGAACAATGTGTAGTTGATTGCTATGTAATCCAATGGTTATGATTGAACCAATATGTTTGTAATCTCTATGAGATTTGTAGGTTTTGTGATGTGTTATCGACCTATTGTATTTTCTTATAAGGTCGATGAGTTGTTTTGTAATTGTGTTGGAAATTTGGTTAAGTGAGGTAGTGTGATTGTTGCCGAACTAGGAGTGTCTGCATAATGTTGTGAAGGAAGATAGGAGCAAAAAAGGATCTGACTAAGAAAGGAAGTGTTATTTCCAGATCAACAAAGAACTATTGTTCTCTAACCATTACAAAAGTTAAATCCCTTAACCGGGTAAGCTTTAATAGGCTTGGTGTTGTTTAAATCCTCTAACCAGGTGATCCATTAGCTTGAATTTGAAATCATCTACCGAGGTTACCTCTAACAGGGTATTGCCTTTAATAGGGTATTGTAGTCAATCCCTTAACTGGGTGGTCCTTAACTGAATTTGTTCTTAACTTGGTACTATTATATAAGCTTCTAACGAGACTTGGCTCCTAACAGGGCAAAATTCAAAAGAGTTCAGATTAATTGTGGGTATTCATCCCCACCGTGGTTTCTCCCATTTGGGTTTCCATGTGAAAAATCATTGTGTCAAGTGGTGAATGATTTTGTGGATGTGTTTGTATATGGTTGATATGATTAATTGGTAAATCCACTTAGATATTGTTTAGATGACCGAAAGTGATCTGAAATGAGCTATTACTGATGTTAGTAAATTGGTATATTATTTTGGTTAAATAGTATTTGAGTTTTAGATCTGTTTCATTGTATCATTGATGTTTTGATCAACCAATAAAGTTTGATAGTGCAATTGCAGTTTTTGATACATTGTCTAAACTAGTTAGTTTTGCAAGTTGTTTTTGAGTTGGAATTGAGTTTGGTGAAAGTTTAGTATATTTTCTATCTACTGATTCACATCCCCTCTAATTAGTTGACTAGATCCTTATAGTTTCATCATATTATCAGGTTGAATGCTTAATGAATTGGTAAAGATGTAGAAATGACAAGCTAACCCCTCTTTTAGAATGGAAAATGGTTGTTTGTGTTAAGTGTTTTAAGACTAAGTGTAAAAGTAGCGAAAAAATAATTATAACTTGAGATACAAGAATGGGATGAAGCTCTGTACCTGGATCTGGCTATAATATGTTGAGACAAATATGCCCCATGAATTTGAGAAAAAGTCGTTGGGACTGTGTTGAAAGTACACACGGTCCTCCAAAAAATTCACGAAATGAAAAGGTTTTTTCTGCCTCTGCAAATGGATTCCAAATTTGCAAGAACAACTGCACACTTGCAACCTACACACAAAAAAGAGAGGAAAAGGGGTTGGAATTGGGGGTTTACCTTTAGATTAAACCCCAATTTTGAAATTAACCAAATGATGAAAGAAAGTACTTGCAAGTAAATTTAAATGAAAGATTGAAATGTAAATCACCTCAAGGGGGGATGCAATAGGAATGTAGATAGAATTACTTGTGTGAAATTGAATGATCAAATATATCTCCTCTTCAATGGTTGAATCCTTGACTTGAATCCAACACCTAGCCTTGGAGGGAAACTTGAGAATGCTCAATGCTTAGAAAGATGCTTGAATTATTGAACGCTTGAATACTTGAATGAATGAATGCTTGAAATTATGCCCACTTTTCAATTATTGAACTCTTGCAAATGAGAGGGAAAATGTGACATATATATTCATTAATTAGGGTTATTGGACTTTATTTTCATCATAGGCCAACATAGTGAAAGTTTTCCAACTAAAATTGCAAAGTTCAATGCAAAGATAGGATAGAGGGGGCCCCAAAATAGGGTAGGGATAGGGGCATCACACCCCTATCATAAGAGGGACAAGGGCACCACGCCCTTGTCCCACCCTTATCTAGGATAGAAAACATGTTCTGGGCAGTGCAAAGTGCGGAAAAGTGTAGTTTTTCAGGAATTGAGCAAGTCTCGGGTCTCCGACAAGGCTTGGGGATTCGATTTGCCAATGTGAAGACCCTAATGTGATAAAAAATTGCAAGGGTCAAAATTTTATGACACTATAGTAATATATATTTCAAGATTGATAAAGATAACATTTTGATTGTTGAATTTTTCATTGATGACATTATCTT
This sequence comes from Cryptomeria japonica, assembly GCF_030272615.1. NCBI lineage: Eukaryota > Viridiplantae > Streptophyta > Pinopsida > Cupressales > Cupressaceae > Cryptomeria > Cryptomeria japonica. The sequence continues at coordinate 131,592,503 of NC_081411.1, forward strand.
TGGAGGAGATGATGATTTGAGTATGAAATTTGTTGATGACATAAAGAAATAATTTGAGATGTCTATGATAGGAGAGATTGATTTTTTCTTAGGCTTGCACATTGCACATAACAGTAAAGGTATTTCCATATCTCAAGCTAAGTATGCGAAGGAATTATTAAAGAAGTTTGGGTTAAATGATTCTAAATTAGTTTGAACTCATATGTTGCTTGGTTGCAAATTTTCTAAGAATGATGAATCCCTGAAAGCTAATCAGACTGTACAAATCTATTGTTGGAGGACTATTATACTTGACTCAAACTAGACCTAACATTATGCATGCCATGTGCATGTTTGCTATATTTCAAGCTGATCTGAAAGAGTGTCATGTTACTACAGTAAAGTGGATATTTAGATACTTGAAAGAGACAACAAATTTTGGTTTGTGGCATCCAAAGAATAATGATTTAATGTTATGTGCTTATACTGATGCTGACTGGGCTAGTGATGTTGATGATCAAAAGAGTACCTTTGGTGGTGCATTCTTTTTGGGTAAGAAGTTGATTTCATGGGCTAGTAAAAAGTAAGACTATGTTTCTCTATCTACTACTGAAGCGAGATATATTACTACTGCTAGTAATTGTACTCAGGTAGTTTGGATGAAACAAATATTGAAGGATACCAGAGTAATTTATGATGAGCTTACTATTATATATTGTGACAATTCTAGTTCCATCAATATGTCTAAGAATTCAGTACTGCATTCAAAGATAAAACATGTATCAATTAAGTATCCTTTCTTGAGGGAGAAAGTCAGTGAAGAGGAAGTGAAGCTGGAATATGTATCTACAAAGGAACAAAGTGCAAATATTTTTACTAAACCTTTTCCTACAGATACATTTGTGTACTTGAGAGACAAGTTAGGGGTATTTTCCCCTCCCGATGGTAATTAGATGCATTGAGTTGCATCAATCTGATGGAATTCATAGTCTTATGTTCTTATCAGGATTGATGAGTTGGTTCTTCTACTCAGCTTGAGTAGTCAGTGTATGGTTCAATTGGTTATGAGTTTAAGGGGGAGAGACTCACAATTTTCATGGAGAATAAGATTTTATGTTTTGAGAGCCTTTTGCATTGATGTCAAAGGGGGAGAGAAAGCATGTGAAAAACTATCTTATCTATCTTCATCCTAGGGGGAGATTGGTGGAGTTGATTTCTTTCTTTGCATTGACTGTTTTTCACATTCATATGTTTCCATCAATGCAAAAGGGGGAGATTGTTAGAGTTTGTTGGTTATTGTTGCTGCTAGGATATGTTGTTGTCATTGATGTCAACATATTTTGGTAATTTGTTGTTCTGATGTTGCAAAGAGTTGATTTGGGTTTGTGGTTCTGATATGGAGTATCTATACTTCATTATTTATTGATTTCAATGATTCAAGAATTTTTTTGATCATATCATGTGATCCACTTTAAGGTTTGGCTCTTTTGTTTAGTGGTTTGCAGAGTTTGGTATTTGATTTAGTGTGCTTCGATGTGATTAGATCTCGACTTGTATATTTGGGATATTGTTTGGGATTCTCATGTGTATCTTTGATTTAGATGGATCAATATTTTGTGCTCCACAGGTTATCTTTCCATGTGGCAGTTGTCATTGTTGAGTGTTCTTGAGTGTCAGATGTTGATCGATGAAGATTTGAATAAGTGGTGTTGGTGCAACTATTGCAGATGATTCTAATGTGCTTGCTAGTGTTTCTTGATTGTGTCCTATTTGTTTTGATGGTGTGTATTGATTATTGTGTACAGTTTTGGTGTTTTCTGATCTGGTGGTGTTCTTTGTGCTATGTGACTTATTTGGTGGTGTAGCGTGTTGCAGTTGATCTTGGAGAATGTTTGCAATTATGTGCATTTGGGGAATTCGATTTTGGTCCATTCTATGTCATCTATGACATAATATTGGTCTGGTGGTTTATTTTTGTATCATGTAATAAGATATTGTAATTAGGCCTTATTGGGTTGAGCCGACCTTGTTGTTGAGGTTAATGATTAGTATATATAGGTGTCATATCTATGCAATTTTAGATATGGTTGTGTTTTCATTATTAGAGATATATATATGTGCAAACACATGATTTCATCTTTTGGTATGGAGTATTGAGATGAGATTGAGTGTTGCTATGTAGACAAATGTGCTTAACCGAAGCTGTTATATGGCATTGCAAGATGCTATTCTTTCAGTTCATGTAATTTTGGATTGTTGTTCGATTGTTATTGTAAATCAGTGAGACTTATCTGAGGGGTGTAGTCTTTTGAGTTATTGTATTTTGAGAAGTGAGCTCTAGGAAATGTGCTTGAATCCATGTGCATTCCCCACTGTAACATTTTCACATACTACTACAGAGTATCATCTTATTGTGGGTAGGTTCCCACCATGGTTTTTTCCCTGACCAGGTTTTCCACGTCAAAACCTTGGTATTATATGTGGTGTTGTTATTGTGTTTACCTTTATTGTTACTATAGTTGATTAGATTTGTATTTTTACTTAAAATGTTTAATCTGATGAAAACTGATTCACCCCTCCCCTCTCAATTTTCCTCCATTGTTGTTGCCAACAACATTTCCTTTGTACAAATCACACCACTTACAAATGAATTGTAATATGTTAGTTAACCACATATTAATCTTTTATTATCATAAAATCATTAGCTTGGTCAACCATCCTATTAGACTGCTTGATCATTGCATTTAGTATCATTTCTATATGTAATCACATATTTCCACTTTATATGCTTTTTAATGTTTGGTCTCTGCATTTTAATTTGAGCTTTGCCTTGTAAAGGAATTTCCAAATTCATTATTTACTCGATTTCTTTCCATTTGTGATATTTTGCTCCTAGCTTCCTTAAGTCGTTGTTTTATAACAGATATATAATCATATTAATTAGATATATATTAAGTCATTTCCTTTAGTCAAATAAATCCGTTCTTTGTGATATTTCTTCTTATCATTCCTTGTAATAAATACAACTTCAGTTACTCGTAATCACTGCTCAGTTATTATGAAATCTCCACTTATAATCATTTGTTTGGATTGCTAATCTTAATATGCCGTGTTCATCAATATATTTTTTATTTAAAAACTATTAATAAATATTCATTTGATAATAATATCTAATAAATAAATAAATTCCAAATAACCATTAATGGATAATTATTAAATTAATTAACAATAATAATTGATATAGATAAAAATAATGATTGAGGAGGGGACATGAAAATTCACCCTTCTTGGAATTGCTTGTCCTCAAGCAATTGACAACTTCCTCAAATTAAGTCTTCTCATAATATAACACAAGACATGAACCATACATGAAGTATACATAGAATACTTGTAAGATAATGATGCCTGAATACATTTAGTACACATGAAGCATGAGACATTACGAGTATGTAAGACATGGATGGCATGAAGTAATACACATGAAGTCATTTAAATACATGCAAAACATGAAGTATACATGGAATTATTGAAGCATAGACAACAATAATACCTGTAGAAATATTCATAAATACACATAAGATATGAAGGGTACACATCACATGGAGGTGCAAAGTATGTATAAATACTCCATGTACAAACCCAATACATCAAGCATACACATGAATACATAAGACCTCAGTCATACATACAAATACACATAAGGTGTAAATTCAAAGCATATAAGGAAAGAAGCATCTACATAAACCATGGAGTATACACATGAATATACAAAAGGTGTGAAGCATAGTGAATACAATTAAGACATGCAACATACAAGTGAAATACATGTAATGTATGTATCACATAAGTTATGAAGCACATAAAGTATGAAGTGTGCCCAAAAATTATCTTAAGTCACAAAGCACATATGTGAGTGTATCTGGTTATGAGAGAGAAACTTATGTAGAACAAGCATATGCTAGATAGAAAGCAATTGTGTGTAAAACATACATGATATCTATACTTAGAGAATGCACATGAGGTCAACATTCTGAAAACATATTAGTCCTAAAGTAACTATGTTTAAGATATGAAGCATTTAAGAAAGGTATATAAAATGCACATGGAATAATACATTGAAAACATATCAATCATGATGCAAAACACATTCAAGACATAAAGGATACATTAGGAAGGTGTGTGAGACATAGTCATGCTGAAAATGTGACAAAACTGGAGCAATCACATACAATAAAAGTATAAAGCATGCAATGGAGAAAACATATTGAAGACATAGTAAACACACAAATATACAAAATTTATGAAGTGTATATACATTTAAGAGAAACATACATAAGGAATATGAATAGACTTTAAAGCATGAGGTATTTTACTTAAATACATATCAGACATGTAGCACAAATCCAAAGTATATACATGAAGTATGAAATAGAACACATGTAAACATGAAGTAATATAAATAAGGCATGGAGAATTTTAGAAACACAAGGAAGGAAAACTGAGAGGGGGGGTTGAATCATTTGTCACCTGTTAACCAAAACTCAATCACAAAAGCAAATCTAAACAACTGCAACAACAAGAAATATGAACACAATAACATCACAACACATAACACCAAGATTTTGATGTGGAAAACCCGGTTAAGGTAAAAATCATAGTGGGACCCTACCCACAATGAAATGATACTCTGTAGTAGTATGTAAAATAATTACAATCACCAACAAGGGCTCACAAAGATAGAATCAGTTTTTCACATGCATCTCTCTCCCTTTGACATCAATGACAAAGGTTCTCAAAAAGGAAAACTAAACAACAAAAATATCACTCTCCCCTTTTGAAAGGAATCAATCTCCCAAAGGAACACACAAAGACCAACAAAACCACATGCTGACTACTCTTACTGAGTCACAGTTCCAACTCATCAATCTGGGCATAAGATAAGGCTATGAAGGCCACTAGATTGATGCAAGTCAATGCATCTCAATTCTCATTAGGAGGGGTAGAAACCCCTAATTTATCTCTCAGATAAAAAAAAATGTCTCTATAGCTAAAGGCTTAGTGAAAATATTTGTAATCTTCTTTGTAGTATACAAATATTTTAGCTTTACTTTCTTCTGACTTACTTTCTCTCTCAATAAATGATACTTGATAGACACATGCTTAGTCTTAGAATGTTGTACCAGATTTTTGGACATATTAATGGAAATTGAATTATCACAATAAATAACAATAGGATCATCATACACAACTTTGATATCTTTTCGCATTTGTTTCATCTTGACAACCTAAGTACAATTAGTAGTAGCAACAATATACTCAGCTTCAACAATAGATAAGGATACATAGTCTTTCTTTTTACTTGCCCATGAAGCCAACTTATTCCCTAAAAAGAATGCACCACCAGAGGTACTCTTTCGGTCATCAACATCACTTGCCCAATCTGCATAAGTATAAGCACATAACATGAAATCATCATTCCTAGGATACCATAAACCATAGTCAGTAGTTCCCTTCAAATATCTGAATATTCTCTTAACAACAGTGACATGAATCTCTTTAGGATCAACTTGATATCTGGAAACCATGCACACAACATGCATAATATCATGTCTAGTCTGTGTCATGCATAACCAATAAATTTTTTGTCCTTAGGTCTAGGCACAAGATCACATGTATTATTCTTCTTGATTTGATTTAACTCTTCTTCCATTGCTCTTATCTAGTTCTCATCTTTGCAAGCTTCTAGAACAATTTTAGGCTCAATCTTAGAAATTAAACATACCTCTTTAGCAACAAGTCTTCTTCTTGTCATTATACCTTTTCTCTTGTCACTAATAATCTGATTTTTAGAATGATTCAATCTTACATAGTTTGAAGTCTTCTGATTACTCTGATTTTTAAGTTCCTCCACTCCATTACTGGCAGCAATAGCATGTGGGTTGACTGTCTCAATTGGATTAATCTTCTTCAATGGTTCAGTCTGATCAATCTTTACAATTACTTCCTCTATGCCAAAAATGTGGCCTTCAACCTGCAAGAAGAAAAACACTTGAAACACACCAAAGAAACACTGCATTAGAGTTAGAAAGCATAAATAAGTTACTAGATTTAAAACTCCTAAAATTACCTCATTGTCCTCTATCTCTAAAGATCTTTAAGAATCAAGGTGACCCTCACTTGGAAGAGCACTTGATCTGTTAGATGACAACCTAGAGAATGACATTTTAGTGATGTGCTAAGATAAAAATGGATGCAACTAAGATCTTAGCTAAGATGAGATGATGGATGAAGATAGGATGCAAGATGCAAGACTAGACAATTAAGATGTTAAATGTATTCCAAATCGAAGATTAGATAATGCTAGATGAGTTAATTAAACTAGATGATTATAAAATACTATGAGATGATATGCAATTAACTAGACGATATGCTAAAATGAAGCTAAAACGCTAATTTTAATGCTAAATGGCTTGGATGCTTGAAGATGGCTTGAATGCTTGAAGATGACAAGATGAGATCCTTAACCTACAAAATTACTATAATTTAGATGCACAAGATTGAGATATGAATTGAAGGAGAAATGGGCTCTATTTATAGAAGAATTGGAGAATTGGATGGACAAGATTGAATTGGCTTAAGGAGGGTCAAGATTGAAAGTTATCAATCCATGTGAGATTTTCAACCCAATCCCATGTTGACAAGTGTCACCATGAGATTGCTTGATAGGACAAGGAGGAGGCATTAAATGCTTTAGAATATTTAATGGTTAATCCCATGTGGGCAAATTCATAAAATAAATCTTTTATCCAATGAATAAAGATATTGTCCAATGGAAAAAATCTTGTGCAAAGCTCAATGTGTTGAAAATGTGAAGTTTTGTAAGAGCATTACATCTCTTTGGAGACCTTAGAGGTTATCTTGTTGGAAGTTAGATAATGTTCAAGACTTTTGTGAGAGTCCTACAAATTTGGGGAACTCAACAAAGTTAGCTTGTTGAAAAGATAAAACTTTAAATGCATTTAGAAGACTTTCTTCCAAAATTAGAAGTGACTTCCCCAAAATTTAGGGATAGGTCCATGATAGAAGAAGTAGACTAATTAAGTGGGTTTTGAGAGGTTATAGAATAATGCTTAGGAAGTTAATGGAAAATGTAGGAGAATGCAAGTGGGAGAAATATGAATTTTAAAAAGATTTATTTCAACTAAAATGAATGCAACTTGCATTTGGATAGATATTTAAATAAATATTAATTTATTTAAATGTGAATGTGAATTTTGAATTTTATTTAAATAAATCTTAATTTATTTAAGTGAGAAAAAGGGGGATAAAGCATTAAAATCTTGAAGACTTTGAGGGAAACCATTAAAGTCTTAAGAATAATTTAAGGGAAACCATTAAAGGTTTGAGAAGACTTTAGAAGGAAGCCATTAAAGGCTTGAAGACTTTAAGAGAATCCATTAAAGGTTTCAAGTGGGTGGGGATAAATAGGATTTCAAATAAATAATTTATTTATTTAAAATAATGGTGCAACTTGCATTTGTAGGAAAATGCAAGTGGGTGGAGGAAAATAGGATTTTTAAAATAAAATAAAAGATTTATTTTAGCCAAAAGGAGATGCAACTTGGAAATATTTTAAAATGCAAGTGGGGTGAGGGAAATAAGGATTTTTAATTAAATGTAAATTTAATTAAAATGGAAAGGGGATTTTAATTAAAGGTTGAATTTGATTTAAATGGCTAGAAGGGGATATTTAATTAAATGTTGAATTTAATTAAAATGGCTAAAAGGGGATATTTAATTAAATGTTGAATTTGATTAAAATGGCTAGAAGAGGATATTTAATTAACTGTTGTATTTAATTAAAATGGCTAGATAGAAGAAAGGGGGAATTGATTAAATCTTTAATTTGATTAATGGTTGATTAGAAGAAAAGAGATATTGATTAAACTTTAGTTTAATCAATAGGCGGATTAGGGTAATAAAAGAAATATAAATTCATTTAATTAGTTGTGCAAGTTTTAGGTGTCTACATTTTGCCCCTCTTTGAAGTAAGGTGTGACAACATGTTGATTCAAATAAAAATGCTTGATTTGTCGTCAATTTTTTTTTTTTGATATGATGATACTTATCCAAAATGTTGATATGATGCCCTAGATATGAAAAATTGTATCGATATGAATTTTGATGATAAAACCAGTATCAATATGAAACTAATGTGATGGTACCCCCTCGAGAGATCGTTTGTGCCTTAAGGGCATGAAGGTTCTCTTGAAAGAAGAAGAATGTTATATGAAAGATAGAATAGCGAATAGAATGATGACATGCATGGGTTTGATTGGATTGATAGAATTGATAAGATTGAGATCATCTGGTTTCAGGAATGACACCTCCTGTATAAGACAAATATGATCAAAGCATCTAGTTTTAGGAATGATATATCCTACATAAGTTAAGACTTGATCAAAACATCTGGTTTCAAGAAAGATACATCCTATATAAGATATGATAGAATGGATTAAATGAAATGGATTGATAGAATTGATTAGATCGGTAAGATTGACTAGATTGATAAGATTGAGATGAAGTCTGGTTTTAGGAATGACACCTCCTGTATAAGACAAAGACGATGAAAGTGTCTAGTGTCAAGAACCATATATCCTGTATAAGTTAGGACTTGATCAAAACGTCTTGTTTAAGGATATATACATCTTGTATAAGACATGATAGATGATAGTTGGAAGAATGATGAAGATATGAAAGTGAAGAAAGATTCCATGATAATGCGATAGATATGCACGTGATGTGACTAGATGATGATGATGATGATATGCAACTAAATACCATAGTATGATAATGCAACTAAATGTAGATTAAAACGATAATGATAATGTAGCTAATGCAAAGCTTAATATGCATTCTTGTTCTCAATGTTGCCATCTACTTTGATCAAATTGCTAGGGTTTCCTTTGTTTTCATCATTGGGCCTTGATATGTTGAAATTTGATATAAACATCATCGTATAATTAAACCATAATGATCCGAGCATAACTTACATGGATTTAGATATTGCAAGATACCACAAGTGTCGAGGTATAATTGAAACAAGATGACCTAAGTGTTTCTTTCTTAAACAAAAAAGATCAAACAAGACTTAACCTTATGCTAATGCAATTCCGAAATGTCATATATGCCACCTGATTGCTTTGTAGGACAAATTTTCTTTGTAAAAGGCTTCACTCAGATATAGTAGACAAAGAAAACATCACATTCCTTCCTTTCTTCTCTAGTTGTGAGACATCCTAGAGGTTCTCAGGAGATATGATAAGCAAAAGGTCAAAACCATAAGTAAACATGCATGCTATTCGAAATGTATTTTTGTCACAGAAAATATCTTGCAAGTATGATCTTTGTTTAGTTGCAATCAGTTCAAAGAGCCTTGATGTTTTTCCTCTCATGTTTTCTCTCTTACGTTGATATGTTCCTCATTGATTGCCATGATCCTTGTTGTTTTTGTAATGTGCATTTGATCTAAAGCTAAAACTCAAAGGCGAGATGCCCCTAACAAGGTCAAGATTTTGCCCCTACTTTAGATACTACTTGATATGGATATGGACAACCGATGACCAAGCCATGGTAGGATATGATGTGGATAACTGTTTAGATAAACAAAGACAATGACTGCACTAAGTATGTCTGTGATAGGTGTTGCGTGACCAAGTGTTCTTTGATGTCCATCAACCTAGATTAGATGGTGCCAAGATATGTACAAGTAATTATAGATGGAGGAGCTACTTATCACAAGTAGTGCCTATTACCAGGTTTTCACCACTTATGTTTTTTGCACATTTTTATTTGATTTTCAATTTTTTTAAATTTTTCTTGCTTTTTTTTTTTTTTTGCTTTCTTTTTTGCTTGATCTATGAATAGGATGACTTAGGTGTAGAAATTCTTTAGATGAATGCTATTGGTAGGCTTGTCAAGCACATCCCCTTCAAATGTTGATAGTTGATAGGCCCCTCATCCATAAGCAACTATGATGACAAATGGTCCCAACCAGTTGGGCTCAAACTTCCCCTTCTTCTCTTGGTCTTGTTGATTGTGGGAATTCTCCTTTAGGACAAGATTAGCAACTTTAAAGGCCTTGGGAATGGTCTTATGGTTGTAGCTTCTACACATTCTTTTTTGGTATGCCTTGAGATGGTCATAGGCACGTTGTTGTCTCTCATCAAGAAGCTCTAGTTCCTGCAGCCTGTTCACCCGATATTTCTCATCTGGGATGAGGCCTTTTAAAGATACTCAAAGAGATGGGATTTTTACCTCGAGAGGTAGAATTACTTCTGAACCATACACCAATGAATATGGTGTAGCCCCTATAGGTATCCATATACTAGTCCTATATGCCTAAAGTGTTGGATTGAGTTGCACATGCCAATCATTGTCAACATCGTTTACTATTTTCTTGAGGATTTTCAAGATTGTTTTGTTTGATGCTTCTGCTTGGCCATTCCCATGAGGATAGTATGGTTTGGAAAAGTGATGTTTGATATTGAATCGCTCGCATAGCTCTTGTACATCCTAATTCTTGAAAGGACACCCATTATCTATAATGTTGGAACTAGGGATTCCATATTTGCAAATGAGATAGTTGATGATGAATGATGAGATTTTTTTCCAGTCATGGTGGTCACTAGGACTACTTCGATCCACTCGGTGAAGTATTCAATGGTGGTGATAATGAGCTTGTGTCCATTTGAAGAGGAAGGATAAATATTTCCTACTAGGTTGAGTCCCCACTGACTGAAAGGCCATGATGTAGTGAAGGGTTGTAGTTCTTGTGTTGGTTCATGAATGAGATTGCCATGGATCTGGCACTTAGGAAAATTCCTAGCAAATTGATAGGACTCTCTTTCCATTGTCGGCCAGTAATATCCCATTCTCAAAATTTTCTTGGGAAGAGTAGGACCACTTGAATGCATACCACAAACACCTTCATGAAGCTCATGTAAGGTGGAGTTAGATTTGTTACAATCAAGGCATCAAATAAGAGTACCATCTAGACCTTGGAGGTAAAGTGTGTCAGCGGTTAAGGTATAGTGAGTGACTTGTTGGATAAAGCTTCATTTTTTGTTGTGAGATAGGCTGGGTGGGAGGGTATTGTTTTTGAGATAGTCGTAGATCTTCCCATATAGAGGGGACTCAAAACCGGTCATGGCACATATGACTTGGGATACTAAATTGTCATAGGCTGGGGAAAACAATTGCTCCACTAGGAATTTATAATGATTGTGTTTATCTAGAATTTGTAGGAGCGAGGCAATAGTGGCCATTACATCAGTAGCTTTGTTGTCCAGTCTTGGAATTTTCTCAAAGGTGATGTGCACAAAGTACTTTTTGAAGTCATCCACCATGTGTTTGTAGGGCATTAGCTTATCATCCTTTGTTTGATAGTCATTATTGATCTGATTGATGACTAATTGAGAGTCTCCATAGAATTTCAATTTTGTGATTCTCCATTCCATGGCTACTTTGATTCCTATTACTAAAGCTTTGTACTTAGCAATGCTATTGGTCCATGGGAATATTAATCTATAGGATCTTGGAATTGTATGTCCTTCTAGAGTGACATAAAGGATTCTAACACTTGATCCATGTTATGTATAGGATCCATCAAAGTATAAGATCCATTGCTTGGGGGTGATAGTCAACACATCCATATCTCTAAATTCCATCTATAGTGGGTGTTGGTCTAGTAGTGGTGCTTGTACCAGTTGATTTACAATTGCTTGTCCTTTGATAGCTCATCATTCTATGTATTGAATGTAAAACTCACTTAGGATCATGACCCATTTAGCTAACCTTCCCATGAGAGCGGCTTTGCTAAGTAGATACTTGAGAGGATCAATTTTTGCTACTATCTTGATTGTGTGGGCTAGCATATAGTGGCGGAACTTTTGAGAGGAAAACACCACTGCTAAGAAAGCCTTTTCTATGAATGTATAATTGAGTTCACATCCATTCAAAGTCCTTCTCATGTAATAGATAACCCTTTCTTTGCCTGCTGGATCTTTTTATGCTAGCAATGGCCCCAATGATACTTTTGTTGCTGATATATAGAGGATGAGTGGCTTGTCTTCTATTGGTGGCACCAAAACTGGTGGTTTCATCAGATATTGTTTGAGCTGATGGAATGATTCTGCACATTTATCTTCCCACCTGAAAGGTATATTTTTATGAAGTAGATGATTGAATGGAAGACATTTATTTGCTATCATCTGATGGATTGTATCGTGCCCTATAAAGATTGTAGCTGGTTGATGTTTTTAGGAGGTGGAATCTTCATGATAGCCTAAACCTTTGCTGGATCTACCTTGATTTCTTTTTCAGATACTATGTAACCCAAGAGTTTTCCAAATGTGACCTCGAAAACACACTTCTTAGGGTTTAATCTGACATTGAATTGTTCTAGTCTTTGAAAGATCTTATCCAAGATGTCCAGGTATTCTGCTCTTGTGAATGATTTGGCTAGAAAGTCATCTAAATAATCCTCTATGAAAGTATGCATCATGTCATGGAAGATGGTTGTCATGGCCCTCTAATAAGTTGTACTAGCATTTTTCAAGCCAAAAGGCATGACGTTCCAACAATATGTTCCCCATGGACAAGTGAATGCAATTTTATCTTGATCCTCTAGAGCTATCTTGATTTGGTTGTAGCCAGAGAAACCATCCATGAGGGATAAAATAGTGTGCCTTGCTGTTAGATCACCAATAATGTTGATTCTTGGCAAAGGAAAGTCATCTTTCGGACATGCTTTGTTGACATCCCTAAATTTTGTACAGATTATGATGCTTTTGTCAGGTTTAGAAGCTGGTACATTATTTGAGATCCATTCGACATAGCCTATAGGTTGGATGAATCCGACATCTAATAACTTCTTCATCTATGCTTTGACCAATAATGCCACATGTGGATTCATTTTCCTTAATTTTTGTTTGACAGGTTTAGCTCTAGGAGTGATGGACAAGTGATGCATGATTAGATTTGGATCTATCCCTAGCATGTCTGCATAAGACCAAGTAAAGTTAATTTGCTTCTCTTTGAAGAATTGGATATAGTCTAGTCGATCCTGTTCTGTCAGTGATTCCGCTAGATGTATGGTTTTTACTGATGCTTCAATGTTGATATTTATTGATTGAGTTGGCTTAATTAGGATTGGTGACCTCTCCTGGTAATGTTTAGGAAGAGTGTCAAGTCTCTCATCTTTAGGCAACTCAAATAGGTTTTCACCCTCAGATATGTCCTTTATTTTTACTTTTTTGTTTTTGTGATCTAATACTGCAATTAGATGGTTTTCACCATTAGATCCATTTTTTATTATACTTTTGTGACCAAGAGACTTGGCACTCCCTTGATTACAGATATCATTATGTGGTTCACTAGTAGAGCATGTTTCTGGGTTAACTAAGCACAATTATTGGACAATTGATTCATCATTCAGGAATTGGTATATCATGATGTTCGGGTTCTCCCCAGTCTATGAGATCGGTATATATGAGTAGTAGGGAGTCATTTGGTGGGTTAAGATCAGCTTCTATAAGTGTCATGATGGAGACATCATCATAATTGTTTGGGATATCAGTCAGGTCTATGATATTATCAAGGTTTTCGATGATATACTCTTTGACATTTCCTTGTTCATATTGTTGTTGCTCATTCTCACTAGCCTCATAGATATGTTGTGGTCCGAATTCAAACAGTCAAGATCTTGAGCCTTGTCGCTCATGAGAAATGGGTGTGTATGCATGGATTGTATCCACCTCAATATCTTCAGTAACATTAGAACAACTATCCCACTCATATTCATTGGAATCAATTTTAGAATTAGTGTCCCAGGTTACCTCACTGAATCTAACATGGATGTCATATGGTGAGAAAAGATCACTAATAATTCATGCAAGTTTAGTAGCTTGTTCTGATTCGGGATTGGTGCTTTCTTGTACTCTTTGAATTTGTTCATACACCATTTCCTTTCTGTGAGTAGCAATTTCTTTAGGTTGCGGCTCAACCTTGGTTTGATCAGGTTCTTGTACATGTTGTACTTTTTTATAAGAAGCTTCCTCCTTTTGAATAGTGAGTTCTTCTTTTCATTTCTCATCTTCTTCATTCTTTTTCTCCTTCCTTGTATTTTTCTGCTGCTTGGTTTAGTGCTTCTTGCCATGATTCTTTGTTATGTTTTTTCTTTTCTTTCCATTGAGTTTTTTGATGGTGATTTTGCATTTGCATAGGCAGAATATGTTTCCCATACCCAAGCCCTATTTTATCTTTTGCAAATAGTGAATGAAGTTGTATGGGTTCTATGATGCCTTCTTGGTACTTGCCAATAGGTCCTTTTCCTTTGTATCCCATTCATTGCATGATCTAGAATCCATTTCCATACTATTATGTTGGTACGGCTACTTCTAGGGTAGTAGCTTTGATTTCTTCTTCATCCTTGTATAACCAGCTAAGGATGTCTTTATATTATGATTCTTTAGCCAGTGTGACTATTTGGATAATTTTACCATCAAACTTTGTGATGGGTTGTGCTACTTGATGTCTTGATGTGGAAGGTTGTCCATAAGGCTTTTGTGAACTTGGAAACTTAGATAGACACAAGGGTTCAAAAGAGTACTCCCCCATGCCTTGGTCCTTTATTTTCATCTTTTGCTTGAAGTTCAGGGATAGCAACTTTAGTTATTCTTAATGGTTGGATGATGAGGAATCTTGGGCCTCCCTGTGTGTGGAACTAGGATATCTTGATCTTCCCCCATAGCATTGTAGTACTCAAAGGGGTTGGTATTTGCAGATATTGAAATTTCCTGTCCATTATAGGGGAACTTGAGACATTGATGATACATAGAAGTTACTACATGCATTTCATGGATCCAAGGATGACCCAAGAGTGTGTTGTATGTCAAGTCTATGTTCAAGACTTGGCACATTGTGTCTCTTTGCATAGGACCTACCCAAATGGGTGGTATCACAGTTCCTTTAGGTGAACTTTCTTTATCATCATAGGCATTGATAGTGATTTTTTTTAGGATCAATAGCTTTCTCAGAGAATCCCAATGCATGGATAAGCTTTAAAGTACATCTATTGAGACCGGCTCCTCTATCTATTAATACTCTTTTTACTCGATATTTATAGACTAAGACTTTGATATATAGCGGTGTGCTATGTGGATGATTCAAAGAGACATCATCATGTTCACAAAAAGATGTGTTGTGTGGTATGGTCATATGTGTCACTAGGGCTTGGAATCGATCAATATCTAGCTCATTTGGTGGTTGTTTCAATAAGAGCTTGCTCCAAGATATCCTTGTATTTTGGTAAAAGTTTGAGCAACTCAAGTATAGATATTTGAGTGGGAGTTCTCTGTAGTTGGTCGACAAAGTTATATTGAGTCTTGGGGAGAGTTGTTGATGTTGATGTATTCCCCTTCAAGACATTTTTTGAACTCTTGTTGTCACATTTATCGATGCATGTTCTTGTTTTTTATTGATTTTTATGACATTCACTTGATTATCACATGCCAACATGTGATTGATGGTGTTTTCATATATGTGATTAATACAAGCTCCTTTAGTGTTATTTGACGTTGACACTCCCTTGTCATAATGAGGAAGAGGATTTTGAAAGCTTCATGGTCACCATTGGTTTTATGACCATTGACCATTAAGTCTCCCTTGTCTATCATGTCTTGAACTATGTTCTTCAGCCTCATGCAATCATTTGTGTTATGCCCCTTGTTTCGATGATAATCACAATAGTGTGAGTCATTCCACCATGGTCATTTGCTTGGGGTTCAAAGTTGCTTGTGGATGGCAAAGTGATGATCTTATTTTCTCATATCTCTTGAAATGCTAATTCCAAGGTTTTTCCAAATGGTGTGTATATTCGTTGATACGAGAAACTATTAGTGTTGCCTCTTTGGTTTGTGTGGTTCCCTTGGTTGTTGTTGTTGTCGCCTTGGTGATTCTTGTTGTTGTTTGACATTGAAACTCCTTGGTTGGTATTGCATTGATAAGTGCTAGTGCCTTTATTGGCACTTATTTGATCATTATTGGATAGTGGGTTAGCTAATAAAGTCAACATTGGTTGTTTAGACTTTACATTGGTGGCATTGACTACCCCATCATTAACAATATTTTTGTTTCTAGTCCAAAATTTGGACTTGTTTGAGTTGTTTTTATTGTTAAAGGTGTTACTATTTGACAAACTAACACCTTCCTTGAAGAACTTCAAGGTTCCTTTCTTGATGGAAACTTCCTCTACTTGGATACCATTCTCTATTAATTTTGAAAAAGATAGTATACATTATAGTTTCAGTTGATAACTCATCTCACTATTTGAATTGTCTATGAAGATCTCCATATTTAACTTTTCAGGTACACCTTGTGGGTACCTTGAGACCATGTTCCTCCATCATTGTAGAAACACCATGAATGTTTTATTGTTATTTTCCTTCATATTGCATACATCAAGCATGGTGATGGCGTGTTGGATATTATAGGAGTATTATTTTATGAATATATTCACCAACTCATCAAATGATCTATTGGGAGGTGTGAGTTTTCACAACCACTCCATTGTTTTCCCTCTCAAACTTCTTGGGAATAGTATCATCAGGTATGTATCATTGTGAGCGAACTCCAGGCTCATAGTACGAAATTCCCGAACGTGATCATGGAGATCACTTTTACCATTGTATTTGTCATACTTTGGTATATCTAAATTTGGAGGGAAAGGTACCATATTTAATCTCCTATCAAAAGGATAAGAAAAAATGTCCTCCAATGAGTATTTTATCATGGTCCCTTGTTTCATGTCCTTCATTTTTCGTTGAAGTGTTTTGATTTGTTGTGTAAGAATAGATAGGGGTGCATTTGTCCTTGTATGGGGAACTTTCCCTCATTCATTAAGATTGTCCCGATTGTGGCTATTGTCTTGTTCGCGATTGTTATCTTGTTCATGGGTGTGATCTTGAATGCATATGTTTTCTTGATCATGTGTCTCTTCTTCTCTCAGTTGTTCTTGATAAGCATAGTTTCTTGCCCTTGTTCACGAAATTCTCTCATTTGTATTCCTTAAGTTTTCTATGTCAAAATCCTTAGGAATATTTACTCCTTTACTAGTCAGCATGAGTAGATATTTTTTCTTATATACTTCTATAAGTTTTTCTACGATTTTTTCGAAAGCTACATTTTCTTGACATTCTTGGAGAAGTTCGTTGGTGATCTCTATTTCTCCCATATTAGCATATTCATAAAAAATATTAGATAGTCTATGACTCATACTTGATTCTGGTTGTGAGTCGTTCCTTTTGTTTCTTTGAGACTACGTGACAGTCCCGAGTATTAATATATCTCTACCATAGTGAATTCTTCTTTTTATATCTGGGTTCTTGGTGGAGTTGGTGGCTCAAGTCGACCTTCATTGTAAGTGATAAGAAACTTTGGAAACAAGGTGGGATTAATCCTTCCTGCACTATTAATACATTGATTGAATGTTGCTTTTTGAATGTAAGCCCTACTTCTCAAAGGCTCCTTGTCAAATTCATAAGTTTTTCCTTGAAGATATAAGTGCATATGATGCAAAACTACTCTATGTGAGAGAAAGAGTTGGCGATTGATATAGAAAAATTTCCTCCTCTTGATAAGGGCCCTAGGACTAAGTTGTCGCTTCTTCAACTCAGGCTTTTGATGAAGACTTCTTCTTCTCAAAATATAGGGAGTGTTCATACAAAAATGATCAATGTTAATTATTGATGTTGGATGGATACAATTTGTTTTAGATACTCAATTTTACTTGTCAAGTAAAGGTTTAGTTTTATTTTCCCTTACAACAAAGTACGCCAAATGATATGAGTCAAGTTTCATGATGTAGAAACTTAATTTGACAACTTGAGGACCTAACTAGGTATTAGCTTGATAGGATTCGTTGGATGATGGAACCTTTGATCATTGTCTTGATACTCCTCAATTTTGTTGGATGAAATCTTATCCTAAGATAGTTGAAGATTTGATACCTCTTTCTAAGGGTTCTTAGTTGGATTTTGGAAATTCTTCTTTCTCTAAGGTTTGCTCTTTTCTCTTTGTTTTGAATTGATTTGTTGTATTGGTTGATTTATAACTTTTAAAATGTTTTAATGTTCATGACAAGAAAACATAACACACATGAAAACAATGGCCATCCCTATGTTAAACATTAAGTGTATATTCTTGTGACGCTGTTTTCAAATCCCCGATGTTATCACTAGTTTGATTCATAATAGAAGACACATCAGATAGACTCTTTATTCAAGGGTCATCAACAATATCATAACCCACTAGTATCAATACTTTGTTAGCTCAAACAACCTTGTCACCCCCTAGAGGGAACCTATTTTTTTTCCTTTTTTCAGAATTAACCCAAAATGAATTGCTTCATAAGTGGGTAGTTATCTTGGGAGTTATATGGTGAGTAATCTTGTGGGTGGATTCATCCCCACCCTTACACTATGATATTGCCACTATATGGCAACTTACTCAGCTCAAATTTTCTACTTCTATGGTTTGTAATTAGGCTTCCATTCGGTATTCAATGATAAACTCCCTCGGGAGGCTTCCCAACCTTTAGAACAAAGGCTTTACATATCTTAAAGATACTGGGGGAAGGCTAATCACTGAGAAAAACTGTTGGAGGGGATTTTCATCAACCTCCACATTTGATTATAGTGGGTTATAATACTTGGTGATAAAGAGATTTCCCACTTGGGTCGTACCCTTCTCACTAGCACCCTCAAGGCTTCGGGAAGGTAGGCTCTATAAAGGATTTAATTGCTTGAAGTAAAAAAAAGTATAAAAGAGTGGGTTTGGCTTTTTGATCACCCAATTAAGGGGAGAGCATGTACCTACCACTCAAAATAAAGAAAACAATGATTCTTTTTAACCTCAAAGAAATGATTTTCTAACTTCTAATTGGAGATGTTGCTCCAAACAAGCATGGTGTTCTTTTTAGCCCTTCATAGAAAAATGTGTGTTTCAAAACTTTGGAAAATAAACCTAGTCAACAAAATAAAATCGTGTATTGGTCAACAAAATGAAAATAGTGTAACCAATTGTCAATCAAGTTCTTTTTATTTTTCACCAATTGTCAATGAGGTTCTTTTTAGTTTGCACCAAAAGGAAAGTGAGATCCTTTTTAACTTTGCAAAAAAATAAAGGTTTGTTTGTAGTTCTTTTTAACCTTTTGTAAAATAGAAAGTGAGGTCTTGTTTTAAATACCAAAGAAATAATGAGGTTCTTTTTAGTTTGCACCAAAATGAAAGTGAGATCCTTTTTAACTTTGCAAAACTAAAGGTTTGTTTGTAGTTCTGTTTAACCTTTTGCAAAATAAAAAGTGAGGTTTTTTTTTAAACACCAAAGAAATGATGAGGTTCTTTTTAGGTACTTGCAAGATAAATGTCGGTTCTTTTTTTAAATCCATTTGTAAAAGAAAATTTTGAGAAAAGAAATC
The DNA here is from genome assembly GCF_030272615.1 of Cryptomeria japonica. NCBI lineage: Eukaryota > Viridiplantae > Streptophyta > Pinopsida > Cupressales > Cupressaceae > Cryptomeria > Cryptomeria japonica. The sequence continues at coordinate 131,612,019 of NC_081411.1, forward strand.
AAAATCTACTTTAACTCCTTGGAACCTGCAACAAAATATTAGACTTGCAAAAACCTCTCTAAAAGCCAGTTCATATGGTGGGATTTACAAGCCTAAAATTTCCTTGTGTTATAAAAATTCTCTCTCTTCCTATTACAAAAGTGCTACTCTGGAGAAGGTATGTGCTATTCTGATGATTCCATGTGCTAAGAGAAAGTAAGAAAAATTAGATTAGAAAGGTCCACATATGCACTAGAATATCTAGGCATGAACCTGCAGAAAATTTGTTAGAAATTTGTGGGTTTCCCCATGGTGGGCGTCAATTTATGTATGCCAAAAATTTGGTCTTCAACCTGCAAGAAGAAAAACACTTCAAACACACCAATGAACAATTTCATTAGAGTTAGAAATCATAAACAAGTTAGTGGATTTAAAACTCCTAAAATCACCTCATTGTCCTCTATCTCTAAAGATCTTCGAGAATCAAGGTGGGCCTCACTTGGAAGAGCACTTGATCTCTTAGATGACAACCTAGAGAATGACATTTTAGTGATGTGCTAAGATAAAAATGGATGCAACTAAGATCTTAGCTAAGATGAGATGATGGATGAAGATAGGATGCAAGATGCAAGACTAGATGATTAAGATGTTAAATGTATTCCAAATTGAAGATTAGATAATGCTAGATGAGTTAATTAAACTAGATGATTATAAAATACTATGAGATGATATGCAATTAACTAGACGATATGCTAAAATGAAGCTAAAATGCTAATACTAATGCTAAATGGCTTGGATGCTTGAAGATGGCTTGAATGCTTGAAGATGACAAGATGAGATCCTTAACCTACAAAATTACTATAATTTAGATGCACAAGATTGAGATATGAATTGAAGGAGAAATGGGCTCTATTTATAGAAGAATTGGAGAAGTGGATGGCCAAGATTGAAAGTTATTAATCCATGTGAGATTTTCAACCCAATCCCATGTTGACAAGTGTCACCATGAGATTGCTTGAGAGGAGAGGGAGGAGGCATTAAATTATTTAGAAGATTTAATGGTTAATTCCATGTGGGCAAATTCATAAAATAAAGATTTTATCCAATGAGTAAAGATATTGTCCAATGGATAAAATCTTGTGCAAAGCTCAATGTGTTGAAAATGTGAAGTTTTGTAAGAGCATTAAAAGCTCTTTGGAGACCTTGGAGGTTATCTTGTTGGAAGTTAGATAAGCTTCAAGACTTTTGTGAGAGTCCTACAAATTTGGGGAAGTCAACAAAGTTATCTTGTTGAAAAGATAAAACTTTAAATGCATTTAGAAGACTTTCTTCCAAAATTAGAAGTGACTTCCCCAAAATTTAGGGATGTGACCATGATAGAAGAATTAGACTAATTAAGTGGGTTTTGAGAGGTTATAGAAGAATTCTTAGGAAGTTAATGGAAAATGTAGGAGAATGCAAGTGGGAGAAATATGAATTTTTAATTAAAATAAAAAGATTTATTTCAACTAAAATGAATGCAACTTGCATTTGGATAGATATTTAAATAAATATTAATTTATTTAAATGTGAATGTAAATTTTGGATTTTATTTAAATAAGTCTTAATTTATTTAAGTGAGAAAAAGGGGGATAAAGCATTAAATGCTTGAAGACTTTGAGGGAAACCATGAAAGACTTAAGAATAATTTAAGGGAAACCATTAAAGGTTTGAGAAGACTTTAGAAGGAAGTCATGAAAGGCTTGCAGACTTCAAGGGAAGCCATTAAAGGTTTCGAATGGGTGGGTATAAATAGGGTTTCAAATAAGTAATTAATTTATTTAAAATTGTGGTGCAACTTGCATTTGTAGGAAAATGCATGGGTGGAGGAAAATAGGATTTTTTAGATAAAATAAAAGATTTATTTTAGCCAAAAGGAGATGCAACTTGCAAGTGTTGTAAAATGCAAGTGGGGTGAGGGAAATAGGGATTTTTCATTAAAAGTAAATTTAATTAAAATGGAAAGGGGATTTTAATTAAATGTTGAATTTGATTAAAATGTCTAGAAGGGGATATTTAGTTAAATGTTGAATTTAGGTTTTTTTTTTTGAGATAAGTGCTATCGAGTATGGGGATAGTGCCCTATATTGATAATGTTGAATTTAGTTAAAATGGCTAAAAGGGGATATTTAATTTTATGTTGAATTTGATTAAAATGGCTAGAAGGGGATATTTAATTAAATTATTGTATTTAATTAAAATGGCTAGATAGAAGAAAGGGGGAATTAATTAAATCTTTAATTTGATTAATGGATGATTAGAAGAAAAGGGGTATTGATTAAACCTTAGTTTATTCAATAGGTGGATTAGGGTAATTAAACAAATATAAATTCATTTAATTAGTTGTGCAAGTTTTAGGTGTCTACACTTCCTGATCATCACTGACATATCCACAAGATCTAAAGTCCTTTCCAATGTTCTCATCCACCTTTACATTGGCACTTTCTACTATCTTTCTCAATCTTTTATTATAACACCGGTAGGATTTTATCTTAGTAGAGTAACTCAAGAAGATACCTTCATCACATCTTGTATCAAACTTTCCTAGATCTTCATCTTTTTTGATATAAGACTTTCTTCCAAAAACTCTGAAATATTTAATAGTAGGAACACGACCAAACCATAACTCATAAGGGGTCTTACTAGTATCATGTTTTATATGTACCCGATGAAAAGTGTATACAATAGTCCTAACAGCTTCTCTCCAGTAGATCTTTGCCACATTTCCTTCAATCAACATTGTCCTTGCAAAATCAAGTATAGTCCCGCTCTTTCTCTCAACAACTCCATTCTACTGAGGGGTTCTAGGGGAAGTTAATTATCTTTTAATTCCATGATTCTCACAAAATGTATCAAACTCACTAGAGTAGAATCATCCTCCTTTGTCTGATCTTAAATATTTCATCTTCAATCCAAGTTTAGTTTCTACCTTTACTTTAAATATCTTGAATTTCTCTAGTGCTTTTGATTTCTCTCTAAAAAAAGATAACCCATACCATCCTGAAATAATCATCAATCAGCAACATGAAATACTTGTCTCCCTCTACACTTCCTACTCTAGTAGGTCCACATAGGTCAATATGCACAAGGTCCAATAATCCATTAGATGAATATTGCTTACTCTTTAAGGATACTTTAGTTTTCTTTCCCATTTGACATTCTTTACATGCTATATTAGCAGGCTTAATAATCTTAAGCAAATCTCTAATAGCATGACTGTTACTGATCTTAATCAATGAATCAAAGTTAACATGACACATCCTCCTATACCATAACCAACTCTCATCAATGTGAGCAATCAAGCAACTTTTTCCATTAGCATTGAAATGAAAGATATTACCTTTTGTCTGAGTTCTAATTGCAATCTCTATACCTGAGCCATTAAGAATCTTGCATTTTTCATCCTTGAATTGTAAATAATATCCCTTATTAACCATATTTCCTACACTCAAAATATTATGCTTCAAACCTTCAACTTACAAGACACCATCAATGTTATGCTTACCATTGAAAGAAATAGAACATCTACCACAAATCACACAATCTTTGTTATCATGAAATCTCCAAATCCCACCAACATACTTTTTCATGCTTATGAATTTTCTTTCATCACTGATCATATGATGTGAGAAACCATTGTCAATAACCCATTCATCTTCTTCTTCAAATTTAACAACAAGAGCTTTCTCCTTGGTAGCGAGGCTTGCAGAATCACTAGGTACTAGTCCATCTTCCCTAATGGAAATGAATCCAATCTCATCTTTAGAATTTCCATTTTTTGCTTCTTCATCTATGACACCTTCATCAATAGAATAATCACAATTCTTCTAATATCCATGCTTCTGATTAGACTTATAAGGCTTATCATATCTGTCATTCCTCTCATACTTATCAAACCTATCATTATTTTGATGTTTATGATATTTAGCCATTCTTTTTAGACATCTAGAAGAAAAATGTCCTATCTTATTGCAAGAGAAACATTTTAAAGGCAATTTTCCATCATACTTACCAGCTCCCTTAGACAATCTCTGGGCAATCAGGGCATCAAGCTCTTCTAATTTTATTTCCTACTCAATAGTCTCTCTTCTTTCCTTCTCACACCAAGACAATCTACTAGAAATTTCTCCTGGATCATATCTTTGTCTCCTGGGTACAGATGCTTTGAATGTAGTCTCAGTCTTTCCATGTGATTCACCAAACTCGCTCAACTCAAATGCAACAATCTTTCCAACAAGCATATGTTTGGTTACTATAGTCACACTCTAGATCTCATCAATAGAAGCTACCTTATGTTTGTAAGCATCAGGTAAATATCTTAGCATCTTAGAAACAATTTTATCTTCTTCAAGACTTCCACTAGCACATGTGATATTCATGACAAGTTCATTTACCTTACCCATAAAGGTGTGAATGTTTTCATCATCACTCATTCTCAATTTTTCATATTTCCTTTTTAGGCTTTCTAACTTGGCAAATTTGACATGTTTATCTCCATCATTTAGGGTTTTAAGCTTCTCCTAGATCTGATGTGCAGTTTCCAATTCCATCACATTATTCATCTCAGAATCTGTCAAGGTGCTCAACAAGGATTCCTTTTCTCTGATGTTATTCTCTGCTTGTTTGATCTCATCGGGAGTAGATAGACCATTTTGAGGAACAATGTAATAATTCTTTGTAATTTTCCAGTAATCTTCTCCTAGACATCTCAAATATACTTTCATCTGAATCTTCAATATAGTATAATTAGTTCCATCAAACCTCAGACTCTCCTTTTTAAAGATAACACTTCCACTTCCAGTTGCCATCTTGGATCTCCTCAAGTGGTCAAGCTTCTTACAGAGGATCTAGCTCTAATACCAATTGTTAGAAACACAAGCAAGGACAACTGAGAGGGGGGTTGAATCAGTTGTCACCAGTTAACAAAAACTTAAACACAAAAATAGATCTAAAGAACCGCAATAATAAGAAAGATGAACACAATAACAACACAACATGTAACACCAAGTTTTTAATGTGGAAAACCCAGTTAAGGGAAAAAACATGGTGGGACCCTACCCACAATGAAATGATACTCTACAGTAGTATGTGAAATAATTACAATGGAGAATGCACATGCATTCAAGTTCATTTCCTAGAGCTCACTTCTCAAAATGAAATAACCTGGAAGGTTGCAACCCTAAGAGAAGGTTCACTATCTTACAAAGAAGTCTCACTAGCTTAAAAAATACGTGGACAACAATGTAGATTACATGAACTAAAAAAATATAATCTTGAAATGCTTGATCACAGTTCTAGTTATGAACAACAATCTGCAACACACCAATCTATTCTCTAACTCAGCACCGAAGGATAGATTCATTGTAGCTCGCACAAACAACTTCTCTTATAACGCAAACACACTATCGATACTTGAATTACATGAATAATGCATCTATATGTACTGGTCTCCAAATCATCAACCTTAGGATAAGGTTGACTCAACCAAAAGACCAAATAGGAACAATCTCAACACTTGATACAAATAACAACCACCTGACCAATATTATGATATAAATGGCATAATATGGACCCAAATCAAATGAACCAATATGCTACACCACCGAAAATATCTCCAAGATCAACTGCAATATGTTACACCACCAAATAGGTTTCACATAACATGAACAACATCACCAATTAAGATGCTTTACTATTGGAGGTGTGGTTATTAGTTGATTCGAGGGTGTTGGCATCAGACCTGCGGTTTTGGGAGCCACCTTAAAACCCATTTCTAAGGTTACAGGTGTCTTTCAAAACCCTCGTGTTATGGTTCAGTTTTTGGTGGTTTTGGGAGCCATTGTAAAACGTAATTTGAAGGTTAGGGGAGGCTTTCAAAACCCTCTTGCTTATCTTTAACTGGATGCTGACAATTTTGAATGGCTTAGTTTAGTTTGTGTTTGTTTTTGGTTAAGGGTTGGGCTAGCCTTTTGCTGCCTGGTTTTTCTAAATATGGGCAGGGGATCCTAGAAAATCCTTGATGTTCAAATGTGGGAGTCTATCGACTTCATCTAATGCTTTAGGCTATGTTGCCAACAGGTTTGGTGCAGGATTTTTGTTGTTTATGGTTGTGCAAGCTTTTGGCTAGTACTAGCTAGTTTTGCTGATTTAGTTTGTTGATCTTATTTGCCTATCTTTCTAAAAGAAGTTTCTCTATAGGTTCTAGATCCTGGAAAAATCTGAGGGTTTCAGGTCCCCTTAAAACCTAGTGTATGAGGTTTCTGGACCCCTCAAAACCTATTATCCCTTAATAAAAAACATCACTGGTTAAGGTGAACACCAAAAATATGCACAAAAACCAATGTAGATCATCAAACCAAATAGGATAGGACTAGGAAACACTAGAAAACATGTTAGAAGCAATCATAATAGCTGAACCACCACCACTTATCAAATCTTCATTGATCAACATTTGAAACTTGGGAAAATACAAACAACAACAAATTCCATGAGGAAAGATAACTTACCAATCACGAACCATCTGAAATGAAGATACTCATGAATGTCCAGAATAATATCCCAAAACTATATAGCATGATTAGATCATACCTAAATATACCAAAGGAAATACTAAACTCTTCAAAGCACTGATTAGAATAACAAACCACCAACCGGATCATGAAATATGATCAACCAAACATCTGGTTCACTAAAATCAATCAAGAATAATATAAGATCATAAAAAATACTCCAACATAGAAACACCAACACAAGAAACCAATCAACAATCACCAGATCACTAAGAACATAGGAATATGTTGACATTGATGACAATAACATATCCTAGTAGAAACAATATACAATAGAGCATAGATGCAGTATTCATGTAAAATATAGAGTAATACACCAATATACTGAGGAACAAAGTATGCACAGAAGACAAGTAAGGCCTAAAACCATGCACAAATATATGTAGGGTACAAAGCACATATAAGAAAGGCACTCATGGAATGGACATGCTGAAGAAACATCAGTCATAAAGCAACACATAAAGACACAAGACATTCCTATTGAAAAACATATTATACATGAAGAAATAAAATGAATACAAGTAGTATATATACAAAGAATACTTGAAGCATACATTAGGAAGGTGTATGATGTGATTATGTCAAAAACATGATAGGATTAAGCAATTCGATTAGAATTTATACAAAACATACATATATAATGGAGCAATCAGGTTGAAGACACATAGTAAACACATAAACACAAATCATTTACATATGGAACAATTATTGTTTACAAGATCATAAAGGTAATTCATTCTATTATAAGAATTTAAAATAAGAAAACAATCATGTTTGCCCAACCATCTTGTATTTTAAGCCCATAAGCGATCACATGCCTTTCTGGCCTTGTATGTTGTGGATCTTATCCCTTAGCTCATACCTTGTTGCATAATTATAGTTTCCTTATGCCAAAGAGTCAGTGGATGATAGTGATGGCTGAATTCTACCAAACCAAAGCACAGTAGTGGTCACTTTCCCTCCTCACCTATTGATTTATTAAGATTCACTAGGTGGCCTACTTGGGTGGGTAGTGTCTCCCCACCACAAACCCCTTTTACTTCGCTGGATAATATTAAGTGTGGAATAATAAGTTTACTATCAAACATAGATTACAATTTTTGAATTACTATCAAGTCTTATTTAAATAATTTATTAGCATTCATGGACCACACTATCAACATATTTGTTGAATATATTATGTTAATTTCAGTGAATTGGATTTAAAACTCTAACTTTATTATATATATGTTACTAGTCACGATTGTCAATATCAAATATGCATTTGGAAATACATCTAGTTTCCATATAAGTGTAGGTTAGAGCATATAATAGAAATAATATAGGTATCCATTTACCTTTCCTTTGGACTTGTGCGTATTCCTTTTCTCTGTTATTTTCTTCCTCTTATATGCATTAACTTACTCCTACAAGATGGCAGGAAAGTTACTCTAATACCATTTGCAATGTCTCCTACTAATTTTAGGCTCGTTTTAACCATAATTAATCTAGTTCCTTATTTTTATGACTTAAACTAGATTGATTAGGAAACAATTCCATCTTAACATGAACCAAATCTAATATTTTTATTTGTTTGATTTAGACATTATATATATATACACACACACACATAATCTTTATTCTAATTTTAACATATAAATAAATAAATATATGAATTATATTATATTATGAATCCTTTATATATTTATTATTTACTTATTTATTTATTACTTATTATTTATATTAATAATGCAACCACTACCAACAAAAAATAATTACATTAGTGGTTGGAAGGGAAGACAAATCTGACATGTATCAAATCTAGTCTTCCACTAGATATGAAATCAAGAGTGTGGTGCAGGAGCACCCTAGTGTAGGAGCACCCTCAGGACCTAATATGTCTACAGGAGGAAAATTTTATAGTTTTTCTTTGTTTTGTGTTGCTTAATGTGTGTAAGGTCGTTTGTGACCATTCATGATCATTTTAGACCATTATGTCAAGTTTTGATTCAGTCGGATAAAAATTGTAAAAGTTGCTCAAAAGTTGTCACAATTGTCATGACAACTTTTTAAAAGTTAAATGTTAAAAGTTGTCTATGGTTAGTTGTAGGCTAGTTCGGTTGTTGAATATGATGCAAATTGTATAAATTTTGTTCATAAACTTGAATTTGGAGGTTGAAGAGGGTTGGAGAATGATGGGATAAAGAAGAAACTTATTTTTGTAGCATCCTTACTTTGTTTTCTGAAGTTTTTCAAAATTTGTAGTTTGAAACATGCCATTTTATAGCCTTTTGATGGCCTTATATTGATGATAATGATATATAGATGGAAAAATATTTGTTTCTAGTTTCCAAATATTTTTGTCTCGTTGAATTTGATTGATTTGAGTAAGATATGCCATTTTTGGTACAAGCTGTCCTGAATGGCTGATTTTTCTATAACAGTCGGAAAGAAACATATAGTATAGATTGGTAAGATATAATAACACTCTAAAACCAATGGTATAATATGGATAAATGAGTCTGATTTCATTTCCTTCTGATCTGGTCTAATTTCATTAAGTTCTCAATGAGTTATGACATTTTTGGTGAGAGAAGGTCTGTGATAAAACTAAGGTTTTCAGCAAGTATAAAAAAACTATATCTTTGTATTGTATCATCCTAAAAGGCTCAAACTTGGTGAGAGTCTTCTTTACATTTCTGCACAAGGCTCCTACAAAGGAATTTTGATTATTTTATCATTTTGAAAAGATATGGATGTTTTTGTGTGTCTTTTTATAGTAAATGTTATCATGAGGGTTTAATAAAATAATACATTGTTGATTTGTTTGATGTAATGATAATTTGTGTGCCATCAAAATACATAGTTACAGGCCGTGATAGGGGAAATATTATATTTCCTTGCTGAAGTGTAGATGACATGTGTGAAATAGACCAAAGAAGAAATGTATCCAAGTGGTATAATTGGAATGAACCTTGAATTTATTTAAGTATAACTTGTATGTTGATTGATATTACCCCACCTCTGCATCTAAATGACTGTCATATGTGTTGCAGTCTATAATAATATTATTATTAAATTCTACAATTTTTTTTTTATCAGATATTATATATTAAGCATACATATTAAGACATCCCCATGCATACCATTGAGAACAAGGATTTTTACTGCTTGCAACTTAATAACAATTCTGATTTGACCTGGCAATCATATTCCCTTGACTCAGCCTTTTCTTTTTAGCTTTTTTATCCTCTGATATCTTCTATGCAACCAAAATTGGCCTTTTGAGGTAAATCCAATAAAGGATATAAATGAGATTTAAATAACAGGTTTTTTCCTACTCGCCTCCTTATTTTCTCAAAATAACCTTTTATATATTTTCATGTCTCCTTGGAGGGAGGCATCCTTAGTTAATTGTCATAGCTTTTTATTGCCACCTTTTCCTTAATGGCAACCTTTTTTCTTAATCAGTTTTTCCTTTGCACAAATTGCACCACTTCCAAATGAATTGTAATTTATTAGTTAACCACATATTAATGTTTTATTATCATAAAATCTTTAGCCTATTTAACCACACTATTAGACTGCTTGATTGCTTTTTAATGTTTGGTCACTGCATTTACATTCGACCTTTTCCTTGTAAAGGAATTGCCAAATTCATTATTTATTTGATTTCTTTCAATTTATGATATTTTGTTCCTAGCTTCCTTAAGTCGCTTCTTTATAACAAATATATAATCATATTAATTAGATATATTAAGCCATTTCCTTTAGTCAAATAAATCTCAACTTTACGAGATTTCTTCGTATGATACTTTCTAATAAATAAAACTCTAGTTACTTGTAATCGATGCTCAGTTATTATGCAATCCGCACTTATAATCTTTTGTTTGGATTGCTGGTCTTAATGTGTATTGTCCATCTATATATTTTTTATTTGAAAATTATTAATGAATATTAATAAATAAATAAAGAAAATTTCAAATAATCATTCATGGATAATGATTAAATTAATTAATAATACTTTAATTGATATATATATATATATATATATATATATATATAAAACTATCAACGAGGGGACATGACATGTAATGCCTGCCAAAATATCCTAGAGAAATAAATCATAATCTACTAACAAATGGAGAAAATGTTTTTCCCCTAAAGTTAACTATTACTTCTATGTTATCACTAACATTTATTAATGCAAACATTCCAACCAATATACATTAATGCATCTTTAACTATTTACGTGAATACTTGAATCAACATGATCATAACCATAGTAACCTATTACTCAAATGAAATAACCATTTAACCATTAACATATCTCTATGTAAACTCATACAATATATCCATTCCCTAGGGTATCTCAACATCACTACTTGACATTACATATCCATCTAAAACACCATATACTATTATCCAATTTATTGATTTAGTTCCCATGAAACTATGATAAATAATTAAAGCATATGCATAACTCTATCACATTACCTACTCCTTTAGAAATTACCATATCAAATATTCCTAATACCCATACTTTCATTCATCGTAAATGCATCATATATTTATATAACCATTCTACAATAAGACTAGAATACCTCTTAAGATCCATTACGTTTCCTTAAGATAAGCTAGTTCATTTACATAAGTAACATAATCCATTTCATCTAGATAAATTACATTTTCTTAAATAAGAACTATAACAACAATTAATATTATTTCAACTTAGATTCCATAAAGCTATACATACAATTCCATATAGAAATCTCAAATGCAATATGAATGCATAGATACTAACTCTCTCTTTTCCCACATAGATGTCATAATCTACCATTACATAATTAATATCTAATACATCAATGAATGTACAATGAGTACTTCTCCTAGCTACTGCATCATATTCCTTTTCAATTTCATTTACAAATACATGAAGATACATGTCAGAAGGATACATATTCTCTTTTACATATACAAATAATCATGATACAAAGTCCTCTATTCCGAGTAGATAGAAATCATCTCCAAAGAATATCCACATAGTGAAGAATCCAATCAACACACGCTAGCATCAAGAAGAATATCCCAATGGAAGAAGGCATTAAACTGTCAGACCATGTGTAACCAAATAGGAACCATCCCCCATGCTATGAGATGAAATAATGTTCTAACTCACACTCAAGACCTAAGCTGACACCTAATAACTAAAGGATACAACATGACATCACAATACTCCTACAAGAGAATGAAACATCCAATGACATCACATAGCTAAATCAAAGTAACCAAACTCCCAAAGGAAAAATCAACAAATCAAGACATATGGATAATGGACCCATGTAGGGAAAGAGTGCCATCACATGTTATCCTCACAAAGAAGGGGCCAAGCCTCACCCTAATAGACATGTGGAACCATCTCAACCTTGGAGTCATTCAAGGGAGATCAATTTACCACTCCAATGGTCTTCCCAAGCTCATCCCAAGTGTTTGTCAAGGGCTATGACGTGGGGCCACAAAACCAATTATTATCTTGTTTAGTGAATTCCTAGATACCCAGACCCACTAATAAAATATTAAGATTATCACTTGCAATTAAAAGAAAACTCTTCATGTGGTTCCATAGGTCTAGACCCCCTCCTAGAGATCTAATGCTCATGACCTCTTTCCTATACATGCAAGAGCCAACTCTCCTAACCATGGACAATAACCAAAGGGTAAAACATAAATACAATAACATCACAATAACAATATTAAGCTCAACATAGAATGCATAACAAGGATCATAAATCCAACAACACAAAGATAACCATCCTCATTCCATAATGGGATAAACATCAAGAATCAAGCCATAATAATGCCAAAATTCCATAATAAACATAGCCTTAATAATGTTAAATACACATAAATAAGGGCAATACATGAATCCGATAACATATAATTAACCTCCACAACAAGCCACAACATATCCTCTCGATGGAGCTACAATTAACCTTCCTCAACAACAAGGATACACTCAACTTGTAAGAGCAAAATAATGAAACCTCAATGAACAAGCACAAAACCACTTGATGGAACCCAAAATGATTCAATCACATCATTAATGAATGGGACAGTGCCAAAAACCATAAAAAATAACAACACATAGCCTCTATAGTCAAAATCACTCAAAGAAAGTCAACTAAGAAGTCAAAAACTTGCTAATAGTATTATGGCTTCTTTGTTAGTACTCTAGAGCTATTGTAGCCTAGAGTGGTACTATTGTAGCCTAAAGTAGTTCATTTGTCCTTTGTTATGGCTCGTTTGTAACAGAGACTTAATTTCACAAAAAAGGGGATACAAAGAGATTCTAACTTGCCCAGATTTCGTCACAAACTTTGCAAGGGCACAAATACGACCCAGAAGTCATCAATAACCAACTTTAAGCCAGAATAGAGCCTTATCAAGGTCAATAAGTCCACATATGCAAGAACTCTAATGTCTACCAACAAAAACTTGCACAGGGAGATCACAAACTTGACCACTCTAAACCAGATCAAATCAAAAGGACACTAGACATTTATAAGTCCTAAAATAGGATTAACAAGGGCAAATAAAGGCTCAACAAAAAATAAGAAATTCCACCAAACATCACATAGGAAAAATAGAACAAACATGAATACAATAACTATTTCCATTCCTAACAATGCACAAATGAAAACATAGATTGGAAACATGAATATAACCCCATGAAATTTCCTTTCAATAAAAAAATAGTTATGAAATTATTGATTTCCAATTCTTCCCAAACAATACTTTGATAAACACCAGCATCCAATATTTTCCTAGAAATCAAAACTCAGAATAGAGCAATCAAATCCAACCTAGAAAAATTAAGCAATGGCAATGAAAAATTGATGAAGAAAGCTCAAAATCTAGCAAGCTCCAAGTACAATCCAAAATCCTTCAAGCAATCTGAAAATTTCTCCCAAAAGCCAACCTCCCATGAATGGACAGGAAGGCTAAAAATATACCAAAAATTAAACTCCAAAACTTTATTAAAAGCTGACCAATCAGATTAATCCCAAAAACTACGTTTCATACCAACCCTCACAAAGTTCAAGGGATATAATAAATTAATATATTAGTTACCTACCTCCCACCATTCAACCAATTAAATAAGAGGGGTGGGTAGCTTTAATTAAAAATCAATTTAACCAAGGGTAAAATGACAATTAAATAAATAATAGTTTGCATACCCAAGATAGAATATTATCCATGAATAATAATATTATTTATTCATCCATTAAATATTAAACCTTAAGCACAACATAAATTAAATAAATAACCATGGATAATAATATTTATCGATCAATCAAATATTAATGCCTTGTTTAAATAAAATTAATTAATTAAATAACAATATTTAAATAAATAACCATAAATAAATAATAATAGAAAATCCAAAAAGGAATCATTAAATTAAATTAAATAAATATAAAATCCAATAATTAACAATGAGTAAAACTTAATTAAAGTATAAATAAATAAAAGCCATTTGATAATAAATAATAATTAAGTTCTTATTAAACAATAAATCAAATACTAAATAAATTAAATCAATTAAACATTAATCAAATAAAAAAGTTAAGTATTAAATGATTAAACAATCACACATCTCTAAATATAAATAATCTTAGACTCGCTTCACCTTACACCAACAAAGGGATGATCAACAACTCAAGACTCTAACACCAACTTCTGTCATGATGTGACTAACAAGGTATTAAACTTAAACCTAGAGTGTGTGAGGGAAACTATGTCATCTCTGAAAACTTTCCACTGGGGTAGAGACACGCTCAGACCTATGAAGCTAGGTGGAGTTGATGTCTAGTATCTACAAGCCTACATCCACCACTAAACACAACTTTGACAATACATATACATCATAATAATCAAACAAGTGGTAGAGAATCTCAATGTTGTATCATGAATGCTATGAGTGATATGACATTGTCTCTACTCACAAATACAGTCACACAATATATCATGAAGGCAATGCATAAAATCATGATCATGAAATAGGGTTAGTACCATCATAACAACATAAGTCATATAGTCCACATGAAGAATGAACACATATAGATCCATAAATCATATAAATCCATCCATCATGGTGATACTACATACTAACATCCACATGAATCATCAAATACCACATTTCATATAGCATGTCTAGCATCAACAGTCATAAATCTCCAAACATGATTAGTCATATAAAATAAGATAAATCCAAATAGAGTAACTAGCATCATCAATACCATCTAAGATAGTAATAGATTGATAAACAACCATCTAATAATCAACCATATATCTAAATAAGTCTATCAATATGTAAATCAAAATGCAAGTCTAGGAGGGACACTACATCCTCCCCCCTTTGCCTAGGCTTACTCCTGGAAGCTTGAAAAAAAATAGGGGTATAACTCTCTCATCCACGCTACATCCTCCCAAGTTACTGAAGAATCATCATTCAGATCCCATTGGATCGTTACTTGCTCTATGTCCCACCCCTTGAGGGTTATCACCCCGCACTGAAGAATACACACGGGCTCTAGATAAAGTTGCCCATCCTCTACCTTCAATGTATGCCAATCCAAAAACATGTGTCACATCAGGAAAATATGGCCTTAAAACCAATACATGAAACATATCATGGGTGTAGGAAAAGATGGGTGGCAAGGCTAGATGATAAGCTACAAGACGAATCCTCTCTAAAATCTCGAATGGTTTGACAAAGTGAGGCACCAACTTATAGCCTTTTCCATATCAGATAGGAATCTTCTATGGACCCACCCTCAAAAACACCTTGTCACCCACTGAAAACCAATAATCAACCTGATGAGCATCTACATATATCTTTTGTCTATCCTGTGCCACTGACAAATTGTCTCTAATATTCCTCACTCGTAGCTCCGTATCCTGCAACATATTTGAGCCAAGAAGCACTCTATCCTATAATCTGTCCCAACTCAAGGGTGTACGACATGAACAACAATATAATGCTTGAAAAGGAGACATACCAATCAGACTATGATAGCCATTATTGTATACAAACTCAACCAAATGGATGTACTCCTCCCATCTGGACTTTTGGTCCATGATGTACATCTGCAATATGTCCTCCAGGACCTAGTTAACCCTCTCTATTTGGCCATCTATCTCTAGATGATATTCTGAACTAAAGTTCAAATACACTCCTAAATATTGCTGAAGGGATCTCCAAAATGCTAAAGTGAACACTGGATCATGATCCGATATGATCCATCAAAAGATACCATGCAATCTCACTATCTACTCCATGAAAATATGAGGCACTAACGCTACTGTGTAGAATGATCTAATCAGCAAGAAATGTGCCACCTTGGTCAACCTATCAATGGTGACCATAATAGAATCATGACAAAGTGAAGACATGGGTAATTCAATGATGAAATCTATAGATATAATATCCCATTTCCATTCTGGAATTAGGTTTGACTAAAACAAACCTACTAGATGTTGGTGCTCTGCCTTCACCTGTTAACACTCTAAGAAACATAACACATAATCTTCTATGTCTCTCCTCATGCCTACCCAATGATACAACTGTCACAAATCCATGTGCATCTTCTTGACACCTGGATGTGTCGAGTAAGGTGCATGATGAGCCTCTGATAGAATCAATTCTCGAAGACCATCCGAAGGTGGGACATAGATACATCCTAAATGACAAAGAAGACCATTAGAATCCAATGAATAACCTGCGTATCTACCATCCAAAGGATTCCTTGAAACAATCTCTGCACCAACCTCATAATAGCAAGCATCTGATGGAAGTGCACTGAGAATGTGACTCCACAAATAGACATTAAGAGATAATGCTGACACCTCATGCCTCCTGTGGATCAATGCATCTGCTACCATAGTCTACTTACTCTAAATGCACTTCACCTTGAAGTCATACTCACACAAGAACTCCATCCAATGATGTTGCCTGGCATTCAGATTTGACCACATGAAGATATACTCCAAACTGTTGTGATCGCTATGCAACTGAAATCAATACCCAAGAAGAAAATGTCTCCATCTAACCAACACATGAACCACTGCTGGTAACTCTAAATCATGAGTGAGATAATTCAATTCATGATCTTTGAGTTTACAAAACTCGTAGGAAATCATACATCCATCTTACATGAGAACTACTGACCCTCTAAAGAAACATCTGTACACACCACAAAGTCTCCCAAAGGATCTAGAACTGCTAGAATAGGTGCACTAGTCAAACACTCCTTAAGGATCTAAAAGTTTGTCTCACACCACTCTGACCAAATGAACTTCTTCCCTTTCCTCTGAAGAGAAGTAATAGGATAATAAATCCTGGAGAAATATTGAACAAATCGATGATAATAGCCTGCAAGACCCATGAAGCTATAAACATCACCCACATTGGTGGGTGTTGGCCAATCCACAATCTCCTAAATCTTAGAGGGATCAAATGTGATACCCTCTCCTAAAATAACATGGCCAAGGTATTTGACCTCTGATTGGAAGAACTCACAGTTCACCACATTGGCATACAACTGGTTCTCACAGAGACACTACAAAACGTGCCTCATATGCTCCTCATGCTCCTCCTCTGTCCTCAAATAAATCAAAATGTCATCCTGAAACACGAGAACAAATCTATCAAGATAGGTCCTAGACACTCCATTTATAAAACTCATGAAAATTGATGGACCATCAACCCAAAAGGCACCACTGTAAAATCATAATGACCATACCTCATGTGGAAATTTGTACGATGAATATCTGCCTCATGAATCAATAATTGATGATATCTTGACTTGAGTTCTATCTTGGAAATGATCTTCACATCCTTAATTTGATCAAATAAATAATCAATCCTTTGTAAAGGATAACGATTCTTCACTGTCACCTTATTCAACTGCCTATAATCAATGCATAACCAAATTGACCTATCTTTCTTCTTCACAAACAACACTGGCCCACCCCAAGGAAAAACACTAGGTTGAATTAACCCCTTTGCCAACAAATCCTCTAGCTTCAATCTCAACTCAACTCCTCAGTGGTCATCCAATAAGGAGTATTAGATATGGGCTCTGCTCCTGGAATTAAATATATCGTGAAATCAATGTCACGCTTAGGCAACATGGAATCTCACTCAAGAATACATTTGAGAACTCTTACAAAATAGGATGACGAGAAAAGACATCATCATGACTCTCACCCTCATCCAACTCATCCACTCTAATTGCAAAAACATAACAACCTTGATGCACACAATGCTTCATCTTCATCATAGAAACCATGCGAAGAGAAATAAGTCATTAAATACCTACTACCTCCACACTCTTTCCACTATTGTCCAAGTACTGCACTCTCTTACCCCAACAATTAGATCTAGCTTGATGAGACTCAAGGAAATCCATACCTAACACCACTCCATAGGATACCTAAGATAAGACATGAATATCTACAATGGTAGAGAGCACACCCAAATCCAATACACAACATTGCATAATGGAATCCATAGCCACCTTAGATCCCATGGCCAACTCAACCTACCAGTTATCAGCCTGCTTTGCCATAGCAATCTCACATCTCTCTACTAAAGAAGGAGAAATAAAAGAATCAGAAGCACCAAAATCAAATAATAATGAGCAAGGGATAATACATATCTCACCTATAGTCTCAACAATTGTGCCCTAATGCTCAGCCTGATGGTTATCAACTACCACAAAAACATAATGGGATCTACCGCCATCACCAACTATAGGCTCTAAAGAAACTAGCCTCTACATTAACATCTATGTGGATCTTTGAAGATATGGAGATGCATAGTTACCATGTTCTCCACATGTGAAGAAACTCCATCTAGTGAAACCTCAGGGAATGGGAGAGGCATTGGACTGCTGAACATTGCCTCTACTAAATTGTTGTTGTGAACTCTAATCTAGCCAAAAAGGATGAGACTGCCTATCTCATTGACTACTATGATCTCTATCCTACTACGAGCTATCTCCACGCACAAAGTTATGACTCTGATGGAACTTCTTCCAAAATCATTGACCACCTTAGAAAGAAGAAGGATAACTACTAGCCTATCCTGAGAACTATGATTGAGCACCTCTCACAACTGATCCTGGAGTTGGAGCACTAACAATCTGCACACCAAGTGTACCTCTTGATGCCAAAGACAACTTATCCTTAGCTAGTAGTGCCTTCTCTACCACTATCTCCATAGACTTGGGTTTATGAACCCAAACATCACCATTGATGCAATCATTAAGACCTCTAACAAAATGTTGAACAAGCATCACATCAACATCTGCTATCCTAAATTACTGCTTAAGCTTATAAAATCTCTTCTCATACTTCTCAACTATCATGTTTTTCTACCTCAAATCCTGGAACTCAACAACCCTATGTTGCCTCCAAAGATACGACAAGAAACAAGCATGAAAATGCTCAAGAAACAACTCCCATGAAATTGTCGCAATATCCAAATGGAGCTTTTGCTCCTCCGTATGCCACCAAGTAGAAGCAAAATCTTGAAGATTCATAATCACACACCTAGCCTTGGTGTTACTACCATACAGATGCATAGAAAAACACCTACCCAAATCTAGCAACCAAGTCTTTGCCTCCAATCCACTACCAGAACCATCAAAAGTAAGGGAATGAGACCTAAAGAAATCTCTCATTTAACTAGGTACAAAATGCATCTGGATCTGCTATAGTATCTTCTCTCCTATGAGGTAAATGCGAACACTCCCTCTCATTCTCTTGATACTCTCCTCTATCCTCATAACTAGAATGGTGAGACTCCTCTTGTTAATTCTCCTCTTGTCCCAATGTTAAATGATCAAGAAGATTTTGAAGTACAGTAAACAACTGTGGAATCACATCACCACCTTGTTGATCCTGCTCCTCATGGTGTGACTCTTCAGAAACCTCAGGACGAGGATTCCATTAAGTAATCATATGACCACCACAACCACGACCATAATGTCTACATCTAGTAGGCATCTTAAATAACCAAGACGCAAAATTAAACTATAAGCAAGAATCTAGGGCAACTAATGCAAAAGAATAACAAGCCGAGATAAACCTCTGGGCTACCCCATGCTAATGTGCACACTTGCAAAATGGGATCATATAAAACTAGAGTACCTAGTGGATGAACATGGGCTCTTATACTAGATGTAATGCCCACCAAAATACCCTAGAGAAATAAACCATAATCTACTAACAAATGGAGATACATTTTTTTTCCCCTAAAGTTAACTATTACTTCTATGTTATTACTCAAATTTATTAATGCGACATTCCAACCATTATAGATCAATGGATCTTTAACTATTTACATGAATACATGAATCAACATGATCATAACCATAGTAACCTTTTACACAAGCGGAATAACCATTTAACCATTAACATATCTATATGAAAACTCATACAATATATCCATTCCCTAGGGTATCTCTGTTGGCAACAACAATGAAGGAAAATTGAGAGGGGGGGGGTGGTGTTGAATCAATTTTCATCGAATTAAACAATTTAACCTCAAAAGAATATTTGATCAACTACAACAATAGTAGAGATAAGAACAATAACAACACAAAAAATAACACCAATATTTTGACATGGAAAACCCGGTTAAGGGAAAAATAACGATGGAAACCTACCCACAATAAGGTGATACTCTGCAGTAGTATGTGAAAATATTACAATGGGGAATGCACATGCATTTAGGCACACTACCTAGAGCTCATTGCTTAAATTATAATAACTCGAAAGGCTACAACCCTCAGGGAAGATTCAATACCTTAAAGGAATTCTCATTGACTTATAAAGATCAGACAACAATCCAAAATTACATGAACTGAAAGAATAGCATCTCTCAATGTTAGATGACAATTCCAATTAAGCACATTTGTCTACTCAGCAACACTTAATCTCTACTCAATCACTTCATCGAAGGATGTAATTATTTTTTAACACCTTTACAACTCTTTTACAATGTAACCACTTCTCTGACACATAAATTACATGAATGTAACACCTATATACACTAACCATCAACCTTGACAACAAGGTCGACTCAACCCAATAATACCTAATTATAATAACTCATCACACTCTACAACAACCAATCACCAAACCAATATTATGACATAAATGACATAACATAGGTCCAAATCACATCCCCAAATGTTCAATACTACAAAAAACCTCTCCAAGGTCAACCGCAACATGCTACAACACCAAATAGATCATATCTCATGAAGAACACCACCAGATCAAAAAAATCACCAAAACCACACACAATTCAATGCAGACCATCAAATAAAATAGGAAACACCAACAAGAAATTTAGAATCATCCACAATAGCTGCACCAACACTACTTATCAAAGCTTCATCTATCAACATCTGAAACTCAAGAAAACTCAAATAGCAGCAACTAGTATGTGGAAAGATAACCCGTAGAGCACAAAACCATGAACCATCTGAAATAAAGATATGCATGAAAATACCAAACAATTTGCCAAAACCACAACTTAAGATCTGATCATACCAAAGAAAATAACAAACTCTACAACACTAAACACTAAAACACCAAACCCTAAACTAGATGAAATAATATGATCAAACAAACTCTTTGAAACCTGAAACCAATAGGGAATGAAGTAGAGATACTCCATATCTGAGTCACAAATCCAAAACAGTAACCCAAACCAAAATGATTACTCTGCAATCACCAAAACACCAAGACACATTCATATGTTGGCATCAATGACAACAACATATCCTAGTAGTAGCAATATCCAAAAATCTCCCTATTTGGCATTGGTGGAAATATATGAATGTGAAAAATGATCAATGCAAAGAAATAAATCAACTCCCAAAAGCTTCCCCTAAGATCAAGCTCACCAACAATAGATAATATAGTTTTTCACATGCTTTCTCTCCCCCTTTGACATAAATGACAAAGTTTCTCTCAAAATAGAAAGATCAAATTTACTCTCCCCCATTTGAATATGAAACATGAATCTCTCCCTCTAAAACACAATCAAATCAACTAAATCAAAAACCAACTACTCTAGCAAAGTAGTAGCACCAACTCATCAATTTGGATAAGAAGATAACATTGTGAAGTCCACCGGATTGATGCAACTCAGTGCATCTAGTTCTCATTAGGAGGGGTAGATACCCCTAGCTTGTCTCTCAAGTAGACAATTTTTTCTGGTTGCAATGACCTGGTAAAAATATCTACAATTTATTCCTTTGTAGACATATATTCCAGCTTCACTTCCTCTTCAATGAATTTCTCTCAAGAAATGATACTTAAATGATACATGTTTTGTCTTTGAACATTGTACTATATTCTTGGACATATCAATAGCACTAGAATTATCATAATATATAATAGTAGGCTCATCATACATGAGTCTAATATCCTTCAACATTTTCTTTATCCAAACTACCTAAGTACAATTACTAGCAGTAGCAATGTATTAAACTTCAATAGTAGATAGGAAAACTAAATCTTGTTTCTTAATTGCCCATGAAACTAATTTCTTACCTAAAAAGAATGCACCACAGAAGGTACTCATCCAATCATCAAAATCACCTACCCAATCAACATCAGTAGAAGCACAAAGCATAAAATCATCACTCTTTGGATACCAAAAATAATAATATGTTGTTCCTTTCAGGTATCTAAATATCCCTTTTAGAATAGTAACATGACTCTCTTTCAGATTAGCTTGAAATCTAGCAGCCATGCACACATCATGCATAATGTCAGGTCTTGTCTGAGTCAAGTATAGCAGTCTACCAAGCATAGATCTGTAGAAGGTTTGATTAGCCTTTGGGGATTCATCATTCTTAGACAATTTACAACTGGTCACCATAGGAGTTCTAACTAGTTTAGAATCATCTAACCCAAATTTCTTCAACACTTCCTTCACATATTTAGCTTGAGATATAAAAATACCTTTACTAGTCTATGAAATATGCAGGCCTAAGAAGAGTTTCATCTCTCCTATCATAGACATCTCAAATTCCATCTACATATCACTGGAAAAATTCATACTTAAGTCATCATCTCCTCCAAAAAAAATGTCATCAACAAAGACTTGAACAATCAAAATGTTATTATTATTAATTTTGAAATACAATTTACTATCTGAAATACCTTTAATAAATCCCAATTTCATCAAGTACTTGTCCAATATAGCATACCAGGCTCTAGGGGCTTGTTTCAGTCCATATTGTGCTTTCTTCAATTTACATACCATTTCTCCCTCATTTGATGATGAAAATCCATCAGGTTACTCAATGTAGACTTCTTCCTCAAGATTGCCATTCAAAAAGGTAGACTTAACATCCACCTGATATACCTTAAAATATTTATAAGCAACGTATGCAAGCAACAATCTAACAGCTTCAAGTCTGGCTACTAGAGCAAAAGTCTCCTCATAGTCAATTCCTTCCTTTTGTGAATATCCTTTGCTACCAATCTTGATTTGTTTCTAACAACTTCACCAACTTCATTCAATTTATTCTTGAATAGCATTTAGTACCAATCACATTCTTGTCTTTAGGTGTAGGCACAAGCTCCCATGTATTATTCTTTTTGATCTGATTCAACTCTTCTTCCATGGCTTTTATGCAATTTTCATCTTTGCAAGGTTCAACAACATCTTTAGGTTCAATCTTAGAAATCAAACATACCTCTTCAACAACAAGTCTTCTTCTAGTCATCACACCTTTATTCTTATCACCAATGATCTGATTTTAAGAATGACTTAATTATATATACGTCGGATTCTTTTGATTACTCTGAATATAAGGTTCATGCACTTCCTCACTGGCAACAACAATATCTGAATTAACAGTCTCTACTGGATCATTCTGCTTCAAAACTTCAGTCACATTTTACTTTGAAACACTATGATCTTCATATTCACATGCTCTGATTTTCTTTCAATAGTTCTCATTGTTAGGATTCCCACAGATACTGAGAGGGGGGGGGGAATCAATATCTGACCGGTTATAATATTTTCTTGACTTAAAACATGTAAATCATATTAATATTGTATACCAGTAAACAAGAAATAATGAAATAAATAGAGATAACAACAACCACATGAAAAACACACCATAACACAAAATTTTAATGAGGAAACTCGATGTGGGAAAAACCTCGGTGGGATTTGTGACCCACAATATTCACTTACTGGCCAATAAGAGAATATTACTGCTACAATAGGGGCCTGCACATGCAGGAAGGCCAAGTGCCTAGAGCTCACTGCTCAATTACAAAATGGGAAGTCTCACTGGCTTACAAAGTGGATTATATAAATCCAATGTCTTGTACTGCTTCAAAATAGTATCTACTATGCCAGATCCAATACCGGTTTATAGCTCTGCTTCATACATAAACCCTTAACCTATAATTTACATAATAGGTCTGCCTTATTTTGCCTATATATTTTCTTCCATATATTTTTAAATGCTCTACAATGATCTCTTATATATATGAGTCATTTTACAACTTGCCAAGTCGGCTTAAATTATTTTACAATAATTAACAAAATAATTTACAAACAAAATTCCTATCGGCCTTTGTGCCGGTATGCTTCATTTTACTGCTAGTGCCAGTGGTCTGTGTGCCATGTTATAGGATTGTAAGGTTGCCATCAATGACAAAACCTTCAATCACTTACAATGTCTCATTGGAGTGTGCATTTGCTAACACTCATCAACCTTCACATTTGCACTTTCCACTATCTTTATTGGTCTCTTATTGTAACACCAGTAGGCTTTTCTCTTTGTAGAATATCCCAAGAATATTCCTTCATCACATCCTTCATCAAACTTTCCTATATCGTCACCTCTCTTGATATAAAACTTGCTTCCCAAAATTTTGAAATATCTCACAATAGGAACATGACCAAACCATAGCTCATAAGGAGTCTTACCAGAATCACCTTTTATATGCTTTGATTGAATGTGTATACAATAGTGCTAAAAACTTCTCTCCAATAGATGTTTGACACATTTCCTTCAATCAACATAGTCCTTGCAACATCCAAGATAGTTTTTTATTTATTTCAACAACTCCATTTTTTTGTGGGGTTATAGGAGTAGATAACTATCTAATCCCATTCTTCTCACATAATGAATCAAACTGTTCAGAACAAAATTCTCCTCCTTTGTTGAATATTAGACACTTCAGCTTTAATCCTATCTTTGTCTCTACTTTAGCTTTGAATATCTTGAATTTGTCCAATGCTTTTGATTTCTCTCTTAGAAAGGTAACCCATATCATCCTAGAAAATTCATCAATCAACAACATGAAATATCTATCACCCTGCACACTTATCACTCTTGTAGGTTGACATAGGTCAGTATGCACAAGATCTAGCAATCCATTAGATGTATACTTCTTACTTTTAAATTAAATTCTTGTTTTCTTTCCCATCTAACATTCTTTACGTACAAGATTAGCAAGCTTAACAATTTTAGGCAAATCTCTAACAACTTGAAGAGAATTGATCTTAATCATTGAATTATATACATGACACAATCTCCTATGCCATAAACAACTTTCATTAATCTGAGCAATCAAGCAACTTTTCTCATCAACATTCAAATGAAATATATTACCTTCAATAATTATTTCTTGATGCAATTTCTATACAAGAGGCATTTAGGATCTTGAATTTACCATTATTGAATTGTAAATCATAACCTTTATCAACCATTTGTCCAACACTCAAAAGATTATGCTTCAAACCTTAAACATTCAAGACATCATCAGTGTTATTCTTACCATAAAAGGAAATAGAACCTCTACCACAGATCACACAGGCTTTGTCATCTCTAAATATTACTATACCACCATCATACTTCTTGATATCCACAATTTTTATTTTAATCACCTATCATATGATGTGAACAATCGTTGTCAATCACCCATTCATCTTTCTCTTCAATCTTAGTAGCGAAAGGTTTCTCCCCAATAATGTAGCTTTTAGAATCAATAGATATCGAATTATCTTCCTTGATAGCAATGAATACTATTTCATCTCTAGAATTCCCTTTCTTAGATTATTCATCTATAACACCTTCATTAGCATCATAATAACAATTCTTCCAATATTTATACTTCCAATTAGTCTTGTAAGGCTTATCATACTTGTCATGCTTCTGATATCTATTATATTTATCATGTTTATCAAACTTGTAATACCTATAATACTTATACATTCTCTCAGGTCACCTAGGAGAAAAATGTCCTATCTTATTGCAAGAAAAAAAATTCAAAGACAATTTAGCATCATACTTACCAACTCCCTTAGGCAATGTTCAAGCAATCAATGCTTCAAGTTCTTCCAATTCTCTTTCTTTATCTTCCATCTCTCTCCTTTCTCTTTCATATCTAGAAATGCTAGATGAACTTTCTCTTGGATCATACTTTTTCTTCTCGGATATAGATTTTCTAAATGCAGTCTTAGACGTTCCATGTGATTCTCCAAATTCTCTCAACTCAAATGCAACATTTTTTCCAAGTAGCATATCTCTTGTCACAATAGTCACACTATTGATCTCATTAATATCAGGTACGTTGTTTTTATAAGTAGGAGGCAATGATCTCAATACCTTAGCAACAATCTCATATTATTCAAGGGTTCCACTCGAACATATAATACCTAGAAAAAGATCATTCACCCTAGTGATAAAGGATGTTATGTTCTCATCTTCACTCATCTTCAATGTCTCATAATTCCTTTTCAAGCTCTGCAACTTAGTAACTTTCACTTGTTTATCTCCTTCATACAAGGTCCCTAGCTTTACCCAGATCTCATGTGTAGTCTGAAGTCCCATCACATTAGTTATCTCTAAATTGGTCAAGGAACTTAGCAATGCTTCCTTTTCTCTAATGTTATGTTCATCACCCTTTATTTCAGTAGCAATAATTGGTCGATTCTAAGGAACACTATAAACATTCTTTATAATCTTCTAGTAATCTTCTCCAAGACATTTTAAGTGCACTTCCATCTAGTCCTTCCATATAGCATAGTTGCTTCCATCAAATCTCAGATTATCCTTCTTAAACACAACAACTCCAGTTGCCATCCTGGATCTCCCCAAGTGGTCAAGAATCTTCTGGAGGATCTAGCTCTAATACCAATTATCGGCAACAACAATGAAGTAAAATTGAGAGGGGATCAGTTTTCACCGGATTAAACAATTTAGCCTCAAAAGAAAATTTGATCAATTGCAACAAAAATAAAGTTAAGCACAATAACAACACAAAATATAACACCAAGATTTTGACGTGGAAAACCTACCCACAATAAGATGACAATCTGCAGTAGTATGTGAAAATATTACAATGGGGAATGCACACTGCCTAGAGCTCATTGCTCAAATTATAATAACCTAAAAGGCTACAACCCTCAAGGAAGGTTCACTACCTTACAGAAAGTCTCACTGACTTATTAAGATCGGACAACAATATGAAATTATATGAACTTAAGAATAACATTTTTCAATGTTAGATGATAGTTTTGGTTAAGAACATTTGTCTGCAACACTTAATATATTCTCAATCCCTTCGCCGAAGGATGCAACCATTTATTTGCACCTTTACTCTTCTTTGGAAATGTAGACACTTCTCTAATACATAAATTACATGAATATAATACCTATATATATTGATCATCAACCTTGACAACAAGGTCGACTCAACCCAATAAGACCTAATTACAATAACTCATCACATGCTACAACAAACAACCACCAGGACAATATTATGACATAAAAGACATAACATGGACCCAAATGAAATTCCCAAATGTGCAATACTACTAAAAACCTCTCCAAGATCAACCGCAATAGGCTACACCACCAAATAGGTCATATCGCAGGAAGACCATCATCGAATTAGGTAATGTCTATTTCTATTTAATTTTTGTAACTGTTGTAATGAATTGTATAAGTTTTTGCATTAGCCTCTTCTCAAGGTTAGTGTAGGAAGTTGTTCCACTACTTAGCTTCCTTACAAGTAGTATCTAAGCTTGAGTACCTTTGGTTTCAGTTATGGGTTGTTGGGTTTTTTTTAACTAATCTGGATTTGAGTGGATGCTTGTGGAGAAGACACTTTGATCTTGTTTCTTGAATTTTCAGATGGTAAGTTCGTCAAGGAGAATAG
Organism: Cryptomeria japonica; assembly: GCF_030272615.1. NCBI lineage: Eukaryota > Viridiplantae > Streptophyta > Pinopsida > Cupressales > Cupressaceae > Cryptomeria > Cryptomeria japonica. Next base: position 131,639,864 of record NC_081411.1, read on the forward strand.
AGGTGGAGAAATTTAATGGAATTAATTTTGAGATGTGGAAGTTGAAGATGGAATATTTGCTAATAGATTGAGATCTATGGGATTTTGTTGATACAAATGTCTCAAGAACCTTAGACCTTACTGCATCTTCTCAATATGATGTTATGGAAAGTAAAGCCAAGGGTCTAATAAGACTATGCTTTGCCAACTGTGGTCAAATCAACATTCATGAAGAGAAATTTGCAAAGAAGTTATGGACTAAGCTTGGTGAGATGCATCAAGCAAAATCCTTATTAAATCAAATTTTCCTGAGGAAGAAATTGTATTCCTTGAAGATGGTAGAGGGTGGATGAATTGTAGACCACCTAAAAGAATTTAATATGTTGGTGGTGTAGACACCTAAAAATGTCTCATTCATCATTTACTAATTATTCCTCTAATTGATTAAATAATTCTTTAATTTTTTAATTAAGTTAATTAATCATATTCTTCTAATTTCATATTACCTCGTCATCTTACTAATTATTATATTTCTTATTCTATCATTATATAATCATTTTAACCATTTTCTAATGTTAATTAAATATTTATTATTTAATTAATTCTAATTAATTCCTCAATTTAAATAATCTTTATTATTTAAAAAAATTCTATTTTCAATTTCTATCTCTAATCAATTAATCATTAACCATTTTCTAAATATTAATTAAATATTTATTATTTAATTAATTGTGATTTAATCCTTTAATTTAAATAATCTTTATTATTTAATTAAATTCCATTTCTCAAATAATTAAATAGTTTCTTTAAATTATTTAATTAGCTAATTAATTCTTCTAATTCCATTTCAAGATCCCCAAATTCTAATTTCATTTAATTTCAAATTCTTCTAATTTCTTCTAAATTCAATCACATGTGCATGATTTCAAAAATCAAATTGAAAATCAAAGTCAAGTTCTAAATATATTCAAATACTAAATTGAATTTAAAATAAATTCAATTATTTAAATAAATCTCATGCAAAGATTAAATTGAAAATTTAAGTCAAAGTGCAAGCACATGCTAAATTAATTAATTCAATAAATTATTTAATTAAATCATTTATCTCTCCAATCTCTATTTTCATCTTCAAGCTTTCATTGTCATCAATTAATTATCCTCAAATCATTCTTTTCCTTCCTTTAGTTAGCTTTTTTCTCAATCAATTAACTCATTTAATCTATTCAATCTATTTTGTTTCACCTCCAAATCAATAGTTCAATTATCAATCAATATGTGAGCTTACCTGAGTTCCGCCTCTTGATCAATATGTTCTACCTTTCAATCAAACCTCTCCAATTATTTATAAATTGAGCATTCAATCTCCATTTTCAACAATCACAAACTTTGAATCTTTGTATCATTTGTAGGTTGCCAACGCAATATCTAAGAGCCACCATACCACAAAGAGGAGAAGAACAATGGAAGCCATGATGCACAATAGGGAGTTTTGCATTGTTTAATTTTAGTCTATTTTGCATCTATTTCATTGGTTTGTGTTTAAATTGCTTAGATAGTTAAGGGATTTGTGATTTTCCTTATTTCCTATTTAGCAATGATGAATTTGAGCATAAAATTTTTTGGTGAACCCGACATTAACAACAACTCATTAACCTTCTCTGTTTTCAGTGTTATTTCTGTAGATCATACAGATTTTTTTCTTTTTTGCAAATTTTGCACGTATTTCAAAGAAGATCTATTCGTCACACAATTGCATTTGCATCATTAGACAATCGCATAGATAGGGTCACACAAATTCCCTTACATGATTACACAATCACCTACATAGGATCACACTATCGCTCTGACATTATTATGCATTCATTTGGAATATTGTTGTTTTGTTATTTTTATTCTTATTTCTTTTCTGTTCTCCGATCTATGTAATTCGACATGAAATTGGGTAAATCTAGAAACAGATTATTTTTATTGCATTTTTTTCTTATGATAGTTTATGGGACATGAGGTACAATTCAAAATTTCAGGTGCTAGGAGGACAAAGGAGCAAAGAAGACAAGCTATTCGCCATCAACAAATTCTCAAAGCGGAAAAGAAGATAGAAGATCTAGAAGACCAACCAGCCATCGATAAATACTATAGCTTAATTCTCTCATATAGGGTGAAATATTATTTGATTAACATTGAATGGATGATGAGAGACCTTGCTAGAGACTCACAATATATTTTGGAGGTTTCTGATCAAAATTAGCTTCAGTTTTTTTTTTGTGTTGTCTTCCTGTGGATCACGCAATCACCTTGTTATCATCAAGCAATCGCTCTATCAGGATCACGCAATCACTTTGACAGAATCACACAATCGCCTATGCAGGGTCATGCAATCATGCAAGTATCATCACGCATTCATTTCTGTCGTAATTGAGTTCTCTTTTTTTTGTGGATTTTATTTGGTTACTAATCATCTGTTTGCAGCCTGTGGCAAATTTACAGAGAAGATTGAATTAGCATTAGATCGTAAACACTCATTCTCTCACACTTCATTTTTTGGGCTTAAAATTAACAATGGTTTAAAATGGACATGCATGTGTAACACTTCAGTTTGGGCTTAAAATTAACAATGGTTTAAAATGGACATGCATGTGTAACACTTCAGTTTGGGCTTAAAGTTAACAATGGTTTAAAATGTACATGCATGTGCAACACTTCAGTTTGGGCTTAAAATTAACAATGGTTTAAAATGGACATACATGTGTAACACTTTAGTTTGGGCTTAAAACTAACAATGGTTAAAATTAAAATGCACGCCTTCACATTTTACTTTGGTGTTTAAAATTGACATGTGTATGCATATTCAACACCTCAATTTGGGCTTTAAAATGAACGTGAATCAAACTACACATAGATTAACTCACACTTGATTTTATTAAAGGAAATAACTTTTATCTTGTTTGGGGTTGACCTACTGTTGCATTAACTACCTTTCCACCCACCTTCGGGGTCTTGGGAGAAAGGGAGAAGGTGATGACGACACTCAATTTTATTTTATTTCAAGTAGAGAGGGGTATCTTTGACTAGGGATTTCATCATCCCACAAAGGTACTTCGAATTGGGATGTGTTGGGGATATCATCTCTCCCAGCGTACTATCGAGTGGGTTTTTTAAACCACTATATAAAAATACTAGTCAGGTGGCTAGAGTGTTAAGTGAATTTGACATATGTGGGGACCTTCCCTGTACCGATAAGCTCAACTAAATTCTTAAGTGGCTTGATTTGAGAATCCATTTTTGGATCGAGATCCCTCAAAATTTTACAATAAGAACCAACTTAGTAGCCTAAAATCCTACATTCAGTGATTTCGGGAGTGAGGATCGTACCCCATGGATACCCCTCATGTACCTTACATTATGAGATGGAAATACCTTGGTGATAATATCTTAGGATCTTCAGGGTAAGAGAGACTGGCATGCTTGAGAAGTGTGTCATGGAGTGGAGCCAGTGCTTCTAGACTCTCTATCTATCTGTCTTGTTTCAATATTTTACTATGGGGGCCTCATTGAATGGTGTCCAATTTCCAGCCTAAGATTGTCTTTTGTGTCTTTTTATGTATCGTTGTATCAGACCAGTATTGAGTTAGTTATTTGGGCTATTTCAGGCCCTATCTTGTGTATCTCTGAATTTTTTGAGATTGTTTAAAAATCAGTTCACTCAGCTATATCTACCTCCAAACAATTGTTCTTAGACTTGGAAAACCACAAAACTTGTCCTACACATGGAATTACTGGAAACAAAGTCAATCTTGAAACGTCAGATAGTCCTACAAGCTCAAAAATTTTATACACTTGTGACCATAGGTAGTCCTCATTTACATCGTCCTAAGTCGTTGTATAGTCCTCATTTACATCGTCCTAAGTCCTTGCATACTCCTCATTTACATTGTCATAATTCCTTACAAAGCACTCATTTACGTCCTTATTATCATCCTAAGTCCTTGCATAGTCCTCATTTACACCCTTATTATCATCCTTAGAAGTTGCATAATCTCTAATTATGTCCTCATTATTGTCCTCATATACGTCCTTGTCTAGACCTCATATACGTCTGTCTTAGTTCATCATCATTTGTATAATCATCCTAGAAAGTCACACCCCAAACATTCAAATCACAATCAGAGGATCAATCAAACTCAACCTTAATTCAAACAAGTTTATCAAGTTCAACAAATCAAACATTGTCACATTCAAAGAAATGGAGAAAACATCTTACATGTTCTGATCCTAGGTCCAAACCAATCAAGAAAACATCATGGATTGGCATTATACATTTCGTAGAGAAGGTGGAGGCTTCATCCCTTCCATTCCTATTCCATCGCCATCCATAGAAACCTTAGCTCAACAAATCAATACTTTGCAATAACAATTGATAGACATGAGTAGTCCTAACAACCATAGGGGCTGTTTAGAGAAAATTATGAGAGAAGCGATGACCACGAGGGAATCAGTATTAGGCCAACCTTCTTCTTCTTGTGAGACCATTCAAACATGGCAACCTTCATTCTTCAACAAAATTGTTCCTACCTCAGTTCAACCAACATTAAAGTCATGTAAACCTTCTTTTTCTTTCAAATCACTATATCAATCATACCAATCATATGAACCCAACATTCAAAGTACCTCTTTCAACCAAAGTGAAACCCCATTCAACCAAATTCCAAATCAAAATTCACATCAACCCAACATTCAAAGTACCACTTTCTACCAAAATCAAACCCCATTCAACCAAAGTTCAAATCAAAATTCACACCGACCCAACATTCAAACCTCGTTCAACCAAAATCAAACCCCTTTCAACCAAAGTCCAAATCAAAATTCATTCAAGCAAAATCAAACCTCTTTCACCCAAAATCATACTCCTTTCAACCAAAATCAAATCCCTTTCAACTAAAGCTAAATCAACCATATCTATCCACCATTTCATCATCCCTTGAAGTCACACAAGACCAATCCATGCCATGTCTCTCTAATAACACAACCTCCCAAGGGCTATCCATCACACAAATTCAATCTAATTCAAGTCATGATTTAGAGGATCTCGTTAAAAATACTTGCTCATCACGCCAAAATTTTGAAACATTCCAACAATCTCCCATGCATATCCAAACTTCTTCCCCATGTCAATAGGATGATCCAAAATCAAAAGAAACGAGTCCTAAAATAAATAAATATCAAGAACAAACACTTCCATCCTACCCAATTTATTATCAAGATCCCACCGACCAAGAATCTTATGATGATCCCCTCACTCTTTTCTATCCTATTCATAATGACACCCTTTCATCTCAAGAACAAAGTGTCCTTTCAAGTCTCATCCAACATCCACCTCCTAATCAAGATCAGGACATCCCTTCCATCCTTCCTAATAATCCCTTTCCAAGTCAAGATCAAAGTATTCCTTCACCTTCATGTCTTAAAAAAGATCCCATTATTTCTCTAGATCTTGATCAAGATTCCTTCATCCCTTCATCTCCATGTCACAATCCTCCATTTTCTTCACAATATTCCCTCTCAAATTAAATTACCATTTCTCCTAGTTGCCCTCATGATCCCAATCCTTCTACACAAGTTTTGCATTAACTCCTTATTAATGAAATCACTAATCCTTAGAGAATAACTTGTCAACAATTATATGTGAGCCATCATCATATGCCAATGTGGTGACATAAAAAAGGATGGAACTAGCTAATGAAATTAACACCAAATTGTTTCATCATCTTCTTCATGCACAAGCATAACACTAGCTAATGAGATCGACCCCTGGTTGGCTTCATCATACTCTTCAAGTGCATCAATAAAAATAGGCATAGCACCTGCTCATGTCACAACTTCGAAAGTAGAATCTATTTGTCTCATACACCCACACTTGAAAGACTAGGGGAAATATAATCTACCACAATTGGATTGCTTTAAAAATGATAACACTATAGCTGAATTCATGGGTACAGAGATGGATTTCCATCTGATGATCCACAAAATCCCAAAACTAAGGAAATCAACATTGGAGATGTTGAACATATACACTTAGTTGAGTCCTTATATCCTATTGGAAAATACATCTTTATCCAACTCTTAAAACAAAGACCAATTAACTACCTACACAGAACTCTCTGACCCTATGAACAACATGCACCTTAAATGATATTATACCTAGGGGCTGGGTTAGTTGATGGGGTTAACCTAGCTTGCTCACACTTCACCTAGCTAGTGTTTCTCAATTCCACCAACTCTCTAGGTCTAGCTATGCTCTAAGACCTCCAAGTCCTTTTGAATCTCTTCTAGGGATTTCTTCTTGTCAATCTCTAGGTGTTTTCTTCAAGTGTTTAACTAGGAACCCTACCAACTCACAATGTTTCCATGTGCTCATCATGGCTGTCTTGGCTTCAACTTGTCAATTTGACCTCCTACTATTTTGAGTTTATGCAAAGGTGTGGAGGTGGCTTCTAAGATGTTTTGAATACCTTTTGGGTCCATTTGAGGTTTTCAACCATTAGCTTTCTTACCAATTTCACCATTTTGTCTAGAAAAGGGCTACAAGGAATTAGCCATATTAGGCCTCCAAAATCCAGTTTTCTAGGGCTTGGAAGAAAATGGTCCAAACGAACCTACAATAATTTTGGATTTTATTCAATGATACACCTAACCCCAAGTGATTTTAGTGGTTTTGGTTTCTCAACCCACCGTACAATTCCCTAACCCAAAAATGATGGTTTTGAAGGGTTTCTAGGCCTTCTAACTGGCAGTGATTGGTCAATTTTATGTTTGGGCATCAAATGGTCTTATAAAGGCTTCTAATTACATAGGAAAATATGTATGTAATTCATGGACCCCTCCAAAAAGGTTAGTTTGTGGTCTTGCATCCACCCCTGCACTTTACACTCCAAATTCACCTTGTCTCCTCTAGCCGGGTTACTCCTGCACTCGCGTAGAACAAGGTGACAGACATATCAAAATTCATCTACAGAACTTGTCCCTACATATGTATACTATAAAAGTGGTTTCCCTCCATGTTCCAAAAGGCCATGATGGTAGCATGGAGGGAATTCATGGGGCAACCATTTTACACAATAATGCTATTTACAAGCCAAAACTGGTTGTTTGCAAACCAATACCAAGAAAATACTAATACAACCTAAATAAAAATCTTAAAATGAAACTAAATACTTTGAAACACACCAAAGAAACTCAATCCATTATTGGATCAATGGAATCAATCCATTTGTATTCACAAAATGAGCAAAATAAGCCAAAATGATGTCAAACGGTCCGAAAATGAGTAGTTTCAGATTGTTGATCTTATAAAACAAAGACTCTAACCTTGGTAACCATGAAAGAGAAGGTTTTTATAGTCTTCTCCATGTTTGGAGTCATTATAGGGCATTGGGCCATCCCTAACTCCATCACTAAGCAATTTAGGACAAAAGTTGTCATGACAACTTTTTGCAATTTTGCACTTTTTGCACTTTTTTCTTTCTCAACCTATGAGACCTATTCTAAGTCATTAATCATGACTTTTAAAGAATTTATAAGACTATTTTAACCCTCCCTAATTATTATACCAAGTTTTGACACTTTTGACCATCAAGAAGGTCAATTTCCTACTTAAACCACTACCTAGGCACAAAATGCAAACCTAAGAAGAACTAACTCAATCTAGGCATACATTTTACTCATCACACTCACTCTTGGACCCTGCTAGAGTCCTTATTGAGCATCTGACTTGGCTAATCTTAGTACAAGCCAAAATTGAGAAAAGACTAATAGCCTAAGTCCTAGGTGCTCCTGCACCATTCTCCCAAACAAAAGAAAATCATGTCACCTCCTTGGGAATCAGATTTCAATCAATGCCCAGCTTCTTAAACTCTTTCTCAAGAACCCATGTAGCTTAAACATCATCCACACCCTACCATTTGATTAGGTGCTCCCAATAGATTTGATGCCTTGTCTTCTTGGTGATCCTTGAACTCAACACCTTCTCAGCCTTTGGATCTAGTCTTGCTGGTAGTTCAAGGTTGTTCACATCATCTAATACCTTTGAGTGACTAAAATTTGAACCTTGAAATTTTCCTTTGTAGGCAACTAAGTCTGCTATGTTGAAAATCGGTGATAATCTTATGTCGCTAGGTAGGTTCACCTTGTATGCATTTTCTCCATACTTGGCTAGAATGGCACATAGACCCAACCTTCTCATTTGTAACTTGTTAGGTAATCCTTGTTGTAGCCTTGCTTTATTTAGGTGCACCATGACAAGATCTCCCACTTGAAATTGTAGGTTTTTCATTCTTTCATCAACTTTTTGTTTGATTTTTCTTGTATTCTCCATCAAGGCTTTCTTGACTGATTCATGTACCTCCTTCATTGATTGAGCAAAGTATTTTGCATATCCACTTCTTGTTTCTACATTACTTAAGTCTCTCAACTCCAAATTCTCCCTTGGGTGAACACCATAGACCACTTCAAAAGGGCTCTTGCTGGTAGTCCTATTTATTGTGTCATTATATGCATATTCAACTTATGAAAGCACTTGATCCCATGTCTGACCATACTCTTTGGTAAGGCACCTCAATAAGTTCCCTAAGCTTCTATTCACCACTTCGGTCTACCCATCTATTTGAGGATGGTAGGGTGATCCAAAAGAGAGGTTGGTGCCAAGCTTTTGCCAGAGTGTCTTCGAAAAATGACTCGTGAACTTTGAGTCCCTATCTGAAGCAATGCTCATGGGTAAACAATGTATCCTTATCACTTCTTTGAAGAACAAATGAGCTATTTGGCATGCATCATGAGTAGTCTTGCAAGGAGAAAAATGGGCCATCTTACTAAATCTATCCACAATGACATAAATGCTATCAAATCCCAGGTTTGTCCTTGGTAAACCTACTACAAAGTCCATACTAATGCACTCCCAAGGTCTATTTGGTATGGGAAGAGGTTGGTATGAACTGGCATTTGAAGAAGTACCTTTGGTCTTTTGGCAAACTATGCAAGTCTCCACATAATTTTTCACATCTTGATTCATCCTAGGCCAATAGTAATACCTTTGAACCAACTCTTGAGTCTTATTGACTCCAAAATGTCCACTAAGGCTGCCATTATGCTTCTCTTGTATGAGATTTTCTTTCATTGAGCCTCTAGGAACACAAAGTTGTCCACCTCTAAACAATAGTCCATCTTGCAAATTAAATTTAGAATACTGACTATGGAAGTGATTTTGATACTCCCTACAAACCTTATAGGCATTTGAGAAGTCTTAATCCTCCAAGTATAGGTCTCTAAAATTGTCAACTCCTATGCTCCTCAATTGGATTTCTTGGACTGTCAAAAGCCTCTTGCTTAATGCATCAGCTACCCGGTTTAACTGTCATTTCTTGTGCTTGATTGCGAATGTGTAGGCTTGCATGTATTCCACCTATTTCATGTGCTTATGAATGATTCTGTCTTGTGAGTTCAGAAAGATCAATGTTTGGTTGTCCGTATAGACTACAAATTCCTTAGGAAGGAGATAGTGTCTCCACTTCCTCAAAGCGTGCACTAAAGCATGTAACTCCAAACCATAGGAGGAGTATTTCCTATTTGCATCACTTAGCTTCTCACTATGAAAAGCTATTGGTCTTTCTTCTTGGCTTAGGACAACACCTACTACAACATTACTTGCATCACATTCCACTATGAAATTTTTCTCAAAACTAGGCAACACTAGCACCGATTGAGTAGCTATCTTCTCCTTTAAGGTTTCAAAACCTTTATTTGCTTGTTCAGCCCACTGAAACTTTGCCTTCATTTCACCTCTAATGGTGTCTAACATTGGTGCACATATAGCATTGAATTTCCTAATGAACTTCCTATAGTACTGAGCTAGACCATGGAAGATTCTCACCTCTATTGCTGACTTAGGAGTAGGCCAATTTACTATGGGTTCAACCTTGTTGGGATCCATCTTGAGGTTTTCTTGAGACAACACAAACCCAAGGTAAAACAACTCCTTCTTAACAAATTCACACATTTCCAAGTTCATGGTTATCTTTTCATCATACAATCTTTGTAGTATATCTTGCAAATGATTAATATGATCTGCCCTATCCTTATTGAAAATGAGAATATCATCTAAATATACCACCACAAATTTACCTATGAAGTCCTTCATCACCTCATTCATGAGTCTCATGAAGGTTCTTTGAGCATTGGATAAGCCAAATGGCATTACAAGCCATTCATAAAGACCCTCTGTTGTCTTGAATGCAGTTTTCCATTCATCACCCTCCTTAATCCTAATTTGGCGGTATCCACTTTTAAGGTCAATCTTGGTAAAGTACTTGGCTTCCCCTATACAATCCATTAGGTCTTCTACTCTAGGAATTGGGAACCTATATTTGATGGTGATCCTATTTATAGCTCTAGAATCAGTACACAATCTCCAAGTACCACCTCTCTTTAGGGCTAACACGGTAGGGACAACACAAGGGCTAATGCTTTTCTTAGTTAGGCCTTGGTCTAAGAGCTCTTGGATTTTCTTGGCAATCTCAACATTTTGTTGGGGAGTCCTTTTGTAAGTTTCCTTGTTAGGCAAGGATGCTTCGGGAATGAAGTCTATTTGATGGCTTATGGTTCTTTTTGGAGGTAAGGTGGCTAGCTATCCATCACTCACTATGCCTTTGAACTTCTTCAACAAGTCTTGAACCTCTATTGGCAATTATGGATGCTCTTTATTGTCTTCCTCTTTAGGCTTCACTACTAGTGCAAACCCTATACCTTCACCTTCCTCAAGTGTCTTCAAGAACTATTTCTCACTTACCAAAAAAACATTAGGACCTGCTACCCTCTTTTCACCTTCCTCAAGGATACACTAAATCTTGAATGTGACTCCATCTTTCTTGAATGATTATGCATTCTTGGATCCATCATGAATAACTTGTCTATCAGATTGCCATGATTTTCCTAATAGAAGATGGCATGCATCCATGGGTAGGACATCACATAACACCTTGTCCTTATACCTCCCAATGGTAAAATCCACCCATGCTTTCTCATTAACTAGGACATGTTGGCCTTTGTTCAACCAAGTGACTCTATAAGGGTTGTTGTCAGGTATCCTTTGCAATTTGACCTTACTCACTACCTCTTCTGACACAATGTTGTCTGTTGACCCTGAATCAATGATCACTTTGCAAACTTTGTCCAGAATCTTGCATTAGATCCTAAATAAGGACCTTCTTTGGCTTGGCTCTTCTCTGACCAGTTCTTTGATCAAAGTTCTCCTTATCATCAAGTTGTCACCTACCTCTAACTCTAAGGCAACCTCTAAAGTCTTTCTACTTGAAGACTCTTCTTGAAGATAGTTCACTCTCCTTTCACCACCTTGTGATGATGATCCCTTCTCTGGACACCTATATGCTGGATGACCAAGTTGGTTACAATGGTAGCACTTCATTGTTGCAAGATATGAGGAACCTCTACCTTGTCCACTAGATCTTCCTCTAAATCCACTATTTGATCCCCTTCCTCTATTGAATCCTCCTTTACTAGTGTCACTCTCTTGCCGCTCAGTGAGTTTAGACTCTCCTTATGTTCTTTGTTCAGAACTTCTACCTCCAAAGCCTCCCCTATGGCCTCTATTGTCTTTTCCTCTACCCTTGCCCCTATTGCTACTTGAGTAATGTCTTCTTTTCAGTTTTTCTTCCACCTTAAGGGCAAGTTGATAGGTTTGATGAATTGTCTTTGGGCTCATTAAACTAATTACTTCTTGGATGTTCCACCTTAGACCATTTAGGTACCTAGCAACTTTGAGAGTGTCTTATTCCACTACATGAGATCTAAGGCTAAGTTTGTGAAACTCCTCTGTATAGATACTAACATCAAGGTCTTTTTGTCTTAAGTTTTGCCTCTTCCTATGAATTTGCACTTCATAGTCATCAGGGAGATAGACTTCTTTGATTTTGACTAACATCCCTTTCCAAGAAGGGATGGGTGCTTTGCCCATTTTCTTCCTCTCATCTTGCACAGATTTCCACCATGTGAGAGCAACTCCTCTCATCCTTAACTTCAGCACTTTAACTCTTTGGGCTTCAGTTATGCCTTCACATTCAAAATGGTTCTCCATGGCTTCTATCCATTCTAGGACCAACTCTGCCTCCATCTTACTAGTGAACAATGGCAATCCTTCTAGGGATTTACCTCTTAAGGCCTTCAATGCCTTTAGGAAAGGTTCTTGTTGTAAAATAGGATCAGGTTCAAGTGGGATTCCCAAAGATCCTAAGAGGGGGGGGGTGAATCAGTATCTGACCGGTTAGTGAACTTTCTTAACTTATAACATGAAAAGCAATTCAAAATTGTATACCAATAAACCAAAATTAATGCATTAAACAAGAATAACAACCACAACATGAAAGACACATCATAACACAATATTTTTAATGAGGAAACCTGGTGTGGGTAAAACCTTGGTGGGATTTGTGACCCACAATATTTGCTTACTGACCAATTAGGGAATATTACTGTTTACAATAGGGGCCTGCACATGCAGGAAGGCCAAGTGCCTAGAGCTCACTACTCAGTTACAAAAGAGGTCTCACTAACTTACAAAAATGGATTATACAAATCCAGTATCATGTACTGCTTTAGATCAGTATCTACTATGCTAGGTTTAGTATCGGTTTAGGCTCTGCAATATTCATAAACCCTTATCCAAAAGTCTGCCTTACAATTTGCATATTAGGTCTGCATTAATCCTTCCATATTTCGCATCCTAAATGATCTACAATGATCTCATACTTATATGAGTCATATTACAATCCACCATGTCAGCTTATAAAAATATTTTATAATTAATTACAAAATACAATTACACAATATTCTTGTTGGCCATGGTGCCGGTAATCTTTCTTTTAGTTGTCGATGAACTGTATGTCGGTGTAGGATCTACCGGTGCTGGTGTCTACCGGTATCACATGATTATAAGGTTTCCATCAATGAAAATACCTTCAATCACCTACAATTTCTCATTGGAGTGTACATTTTCCAACAATCTCCCCCTTTGGCATTGATGGCAACACTCATGAGAAAAATTCAAAAAGTATATCCAAAAGTGTTATCCAAAATTTTTCTTACCAAAATTGTATTACCAAAAATGTCTGCTTCAAAATTGAGTGCTCCCCCTGAGCAGATGATCTCTTTAGTCAACCTTTTTCTCATCCCAACTACTCCCCCTTTGACATCAATGAAAAAGGTTGTCAATGTGTCAATTGAGTGCAGTTTCAGCTCGATCCTTGTGACCGGTTGGTTACTATCTAGAAAAGGTATTCCAATACCAAATTCAGGCTCTCAGTGAACTTGTCATTGTCCTTCAATGCCACCTCTTTTCTTTTAATTGTATCGGTGAGGTGATGCATTTTCTCTTCTGGTGTCTTCAGTCCTTGAACAAGTGCCTCTAAGATCTCTTTTCTCAAAGAGATGAGGTAGTCCAATTTGGGACTGAGTCTGCATTTAAGATCTTTTGCCTTTCCTTTTATTCTTTCCTTCACTTTTTCCAGTTTTTCTAGTTTCTCCTCAAAACCTGCTATTTCCTTCTCTATAACTGATAATGGTTCAAATGAATCAATTAATTTGTTATCTATATCATTTATTTATTTCTGTACCTTACTGATCTCCTTGTCTATATCTACTGTCAAAATATTAGATTTACATGTGTCTCTATACAACTCCTTAAACTCCTTTATTGTTTTGCCTAGTGCCAGTAAAAGGGTATCAATGTGTCCCATACACTTCTTTATTTTCTCATCAAAGAATTTATATTTTTCTTTATCCATTTTCTCTTTAAATTTCTTCTCATTAATTTGATTAACTATCAAAATGTTATTGGTGATATACTTAGACAATGTGTCTAGTTGATTTAAGGAATCTTTATTTTCCACATTGCACTTGGGTGCTATCAATTTTAGAATAGGAATTGTATCATCAATAGCCTTATATGCTTGTGCACTACACTCGGTGATTTTCTTAATTAAATCCTATAATACTTCTATCACATTTGTTGGTATGAATTCTGTCAAACCAACAATTTGCATTCTGCCGGTGTGAGTAACCTCTTTGCTTGAATTGACCTCTGGTAGGTCAGTTTGTGTTTGCATTTCTATTAGAAAAGGCTTGGGCTTCTCAGCTGTTGTCGGTGGTACTATCTCTTCATGAACCTGTACCTCAACCCGTTTCTATTCCTATTTCTCAACCTGTGCCTCAGAGTGTTTTACTGTGCTCTCTACTATCAGTTTCTCTAATGAAGTTTCAGTATTCACTGCTGGTTTCTTAGTATGCACCTCTGCACTGTCCACTGCTGATATCTCAACCGGTTTCTTTGGGTTGTTAGCTAGTTTCTCTAGCTCAGTAGGTTTAGTATCAGTCACCATTCCAGTAGTCAGGGGATCAAATGATTTTTTAGTTTGTGTCTCAATCCCAATCTCAACATCTGTTGTTGGTGGATCAATAGCCACATCTTTCTTCTTATCTTTAGTGGTCTCTTTGTCAACAATGATATTTACCTCTTGGGTGTCTATGTTCATATTGCACAAAATTTTAGACTCAGGATTTGTATCCTTATGAGGAGTCTCCATACTCTATGTTGCTAGTTGTTTGTCAATAATAACTACTGGTGGAGTATCAGAAGGAGGTGGGGGCAAGTTATCAGTTATCTTTAGGTTTGGAGGTCCACCTACCTTACCTTTCCCCTTATCCTTGTCCTTTTGGTAGACTCTAATAGTCTTAGGTCTTTTAATTTTTTCTTGTTTCTTCTTTTCAACAAAGAATATATCCCATTGATCTGCAGTTTCTTCAGTGATTTCATTCACTCTGCCTGCCATTAGTACCACATGCCAGTGACTGGTTGAAAATATTATCTGGTTGGCCTCATGGATTAATTGATCTATGTCTTCAGTAGAGTTCACTGGGTGAACTACGAGCAATTTTTCTATTTTTATCTAGCTCAACAATAGCTACCCTTCTAGCTTCTAGTCTTCTGTATAAATCATTGGGTATATCATCAACAATCTCCATCAAAAATTTCTTGTAAATGTCTAAGTGTAAAATTACACTATTCTCTATGCTCTCCTTATCATCATTGGAAAGTGTATTATACAACTTGCTAATATTTTTCAATTTGCCATCCTCTGTTATTTCATTTAGAAGTTTGTCAAGTTGAGCAATAGCCTATTTTAACTTCTTTTTCTTTGGAGTTAACTTTTTAGCTGGAGGCCTAACTGCCTGTTGCTTTTGTCTTGTCTTTCTAGGTGTAGGTGAGGATGCCAGTGAGGGTTTTATTTTCCTTACTACCCTTTTGAACTCAGCCGGTATATCACTTTCAGAAGAAGTTGCAACAGATGAAAGATGAGCATCTGGTTGAAGTCCTTCCAACTCACTTTCCTTGATACCAGTTTTGTTTAATACATCTTCCTTAATTGCTTTAGCTTGCCTTGAACGTCTCCTTACTATCTACTCAGTCTTCTTGACTCTTTTCTGAGACTGAATACCACTCTCAATTGTTTCTACATTGCCAAAAACTTCCTCAAATGGTTATTTTGGTGCTTCAAGGAGGGCTTTTGCATAGGTCTCAATTATGTTATCATTGGTCTCATATCCCATCTCGGTTACCCAAAGAGTTCTAGGGATAACTGCCTCCATCCAGATTTTGTCTTTCTTAATTACAAAGCATATCTCCTTTTGATATTTGTCAATGATTGCCTGATACAACCTTATTCTTGTCTTCATTCGAGCCTTTAGTGCTTGAAAATATTCATTTATATGTTTCTCTCTGTCATCTCCCATGTTCAATATATCCAACAGTTGTTTTCCTTTCGGTATATCAAAGCCAAAGTCTTTCCTACCAATACTGGGTACTTCCTTAGTAATGTAAAGCATTAAGCATACAAGCAGATTTCCAAATCTGAAGGTTCCGTTTTTGTCACCTTTGATTTTCTTTAGGTTGTCTAACAAATCATGTTTAAGCCATTCACATACATCTATTCTTTTGTTGTCATTTACCATGTCATATGCACTTTTAATACATAGGCTGGATACTAAGTTTAACCTATTTGCATGTGTAGCCTTATAACCAAGAATCATACTCACAAATCTGACATTGATGTCCTTCACATCATTGACTATTAGGGATCTTTTGTCAAATGTTGCACCGGTTAAGGTCATCATAGTGTCATTAGGTACTTTCTTTGTTTTGTCAGGCCTACTACTGGTGGAAGGTAACCCTTTTACTTCCCTAATTGCTTCTTTAGTGATCTTACGGATGGAATCCAACCAAAAGAATTCACCGTGGACTCTGCTTAGGATTATTCTTATCACATCTTCAAGAAAATTAGGAATGCGAAGAGTATCCACAAAACCTAGGGTTTCCACAACTTTGTGTTCTGGTTTGATTTTACCATTTTCATCACAAATCACTGTCCTATACATATTCTTGATTTCATCACCTCCTAGTTCCTCTATATGACAATGTATGTATATTCTAGGATCCTCTGCATAAACTACTCCCTTAGGTATTTTCAAAAATGCTCCTAGGGTATCATCCTTTTTCACAATTTTGGGGATAAGTTTGAATACAGGTCTAGGTCGCTTGATAACCTCAATCACAGTAGGGTTTGCTATAAATTTAGGTGCAAATGAAGAAGCCATAGTTATAAATACCTCAATCTTATTTTAGGATGAGTGCTTTGATGAACTGCTTCACTTTTCGCTAAGGATGCCTTCGCTTGGAAATTTTTGCGCTCTCAAAGATTTGAATTGCTCAGTGAATGAAAAAGGAGCCAAAACACTTACTTTATAATGTTATTTTCTTCAACTACCACAGTTAATGCCTGTCGGTTAAGTCAAAACTTAACTCATCTATCGGTAAAGAAGTAATTCAACATCTCACCATCAACTGAGGGTATATTAGCATGTTTTTCAATTTGTTGCCAAACCCCCAAAGGATTTTCCTTCAGTTAGATGAAGAGTCTCCTACCGGTGGAGGAGTATTCCCATCAACATTCTAATATGAATTTCTAATCCATTGTTTTGAGAATTCTTGCTTTACCTCTTCAACCTTTTATTTACCTTTCAAGCTGGGTCCTTTGTTATTTTCTAGTGATGTCTTACTTCTACAAAATTTTGCAATATGTCCAATCTTGTTACAAGCATAACAAGTCACATTGTTTTTTTCTGAATAGCTTTCCCATATCCTATGTTGGTATGTGTTCTGGATTGATTAGATAAGTGTCCAAATTTTCCACAAACATAACATCTTACATTCATTTTGCAGTTTTCTGAATTATGACCAACTTTGTTACATTTGGAACATTGACCAGTGGGTGCATTCATGTTTTGATAATTTCTATATCTACACTGATTTTCTCTATGACCATACTTGTTATAGTTAAAGCATTTCCCATTAAATTTGTAAGCATTAGGTTGTCTTACTGGTTTGTTGTGATCATGATTGTTTGCAGTACTGGAGCTTTCACTGACTTCAAAGCCAAGGCCATTTGTATCACCATCAGGTTTATGATTTTTAGCATGTCATCAAGTTCTTTTGAGCTTTTCTTGAATTTCTCCTTGTGTTGATTAGTAGCCAATTCATTTTCCAAGAAATCGTTCTGTCTCATGAGTTCAATTTTATCACGTTCTAAGTGAATTAGATTTGTCTTTAGCATATCATTCTCATGACTGAGTCTTAGATTTTCATTTGCAGCATCATTGAGTCTTCTAGTCAAGTCATCTTCATTCTTCTTTCTATCTTCTCATAGACATATCCTGCATCTCATTCTTCGTTGTATTGATTTCTTGTCTCAGCTTGTTTACTAGATCATTTAGAGTTTCCTTCTCATCATTATCATTCTGCATCTTTTCACAAAGTTCTCTTCTCTTATTCCTTGTAATAGTGAGATTCTCTTGAAGTCCTTGAATGATATCCTATGCAGCCTTTAGTTCATCTTCAAGTTTGATGTTCTTCACCTTTTTTGCATCATAGTCTGAGAGAGCTATTTCCAATTGCTTTCTCAAGTTTTCCATCTCTACCAGTGTCAAGATCTTCCTCAAGATGTTAGGCTTTTTAAAATAGAGGACCACACTCTGATACCAATTGTTAGGATTCCGAAAGATACAGAGAGGGGGGGGGGTGAATCAGTATCTAACTGGTTAGTGAACTTTCTTAACTTATAACATGAAAAGCAATTCAAAACTGTGTATCGATAAACCAGAATTAACGCAGTAAACAAGAATAACAACCACAACATGAAAGACACACCACAACACAATATTTTTAATGAGGAAACCCGGTGTGGGAAAAACCTCGGTGGGATTTGTGACCCACAATATTCTCTTACTAGCCAATAAGGGAATATTATTGTTTGCAATAGGGGCCTGCACATGCATGAAGGCCAAGTGCCTAGAGCTCACTGCTCAGTTACCAAAGAAGTCTCACTGACTTACAAAAATGGATTATACAAATCCAGTATCATGTACTGCTTCAGATCAGTATCTACTATGCTAGATTCAGTACCGGTTTAAGCTTTGCAATATTCATAAACCCTTATCCAAAAGTCTTCCTTACAATTCGCATATTAGGTCTGCATTAATCCTTCCATATTTCGCATCCTAAATGATCTACAATGATCTCATACTTATATGAGTCATATTACAATAAACCATGTCAGCTTACAAGAAGATTTTATAATTAATTACAAAATACAATTACACAAAATTCATGTCGGTCAAGGTGTCGGTAATCTTTATTTTAGGTGCCGGTGAATTGTATGCTAGTGTAGGATATGTCAGTGTCGGTGCCTACAAGTAACACATGATTGTAAGGTTGCCATCAATGACAATACCTTCAATCACCTACAATTTCTCATTGGAGTGTGCATTTTCCAACATACCCTTCCCTTTTTCTCCTTCAACCTTTACCAACACTTCATCTGCCTTGGTTTCAACCGCACCAAGCTTACTCTCCAATTCTAGCAACTTCTCCTTTAGGAGTCTATTCTCTTCCACCTGATCATCCAATTTCTTTTCCAACTCTACATTGGTCACCATGTTGTTTTCTCCTACATATTCCACTAAGGACATCTACTCACCTAGGCCAAATCTTATAGGCCTCAATACCAATTTGATGGGGTTCACCTAGCTTGCTCACACTTCACCTAGTTGGAGTTGCTCAATTCCACCAACTCTTCTAGTCTAGCTATGCTCTAAGACCTCCAATTCCTTCTCAATATCTTCTAGGTCTTTCTTCTTGTCAATCTCTAGGTGTTTGCTTCAAGTGTTAAACTAGGAACCCTACCAATTCACAATGTTTCCATGTGCTCATCATGGCTGTCTTGGCTTCAACCTGTCAATTTGACCTCCTACTATTGTGAGTTGATGTAGAGGTATGGAGGTGGCTTCTAACATGTTTTTATTACCTTTTGGGTCCATTTAAGGTTTGCAACCATTAGCTTTCTTATCGATTTCACCATTTTGTCTAGAAAAGGGCTACAAGGAATTAGCCCTATTAGGCCTCCAAAATCCGGTTTTCTAGGGCTTGGAAGAAAACTGTCCGAAAGACCCTACAACAAGTTTAGGTTTTCTTCAATGATACACCTAACCCCAAGTGATTTTAGTGGTTTTGGTTTCTCAAACCACTGTACAATTCCCTAACCCAAAAATGAGGGTTTTGAAGGGTTTCTAGGCCTTCTAACCGGCAGTGATTGGTCAAGTTTGTGTTTGGGAATCAAATGGTCCTATCAAGGCTTCTCCTTGCATATGAAACTCTGTATGTACTTCATGGACCCCTCCAAAAGGTTATTTTGTTGTCTTGGATCTACCCCTGCACTTTACATTCCAAATTCACCCTTTCTCCTCTAGCAGGGTTGCTCCTAGACTTGCCTAGAACAAGGTGACAGTCATATCAAACTTCATCTCCAACACTTGTCCTTGCATATGTAAACTATAAAATTGGTTTCCTTCCATGTTCCAATAGCCCATGATGGTAGCATGAAGGGAATTCATGGGGCAACCATTTTACACAAAAATGCTATTTACAAGCCAAAACTGGCTGTATGCAAACCCAAACCATGAAAAGAATAATACAACCTAAGTAAAAAGATTAAAATTAATCTAAATAATCTAAAACACACCAAAGAAACTCAATCCATTATTGGATAAATGTAATCAATCCATATGTATTCACAAAATGAGCAAAATAAGCCAAAATGATGTCAAACAATCCAAAAATGAGTAGTTTCAGATTGTTGATCTTACAAAAAAAGACTCTAACCTTGGTAACCATGAAAGAGAAGGCTTTTATAGTCTTCCCCACATGTGGAGTCATTCTATGGCATTGGGCCATCCCTAACTCCATCGCTAAACAATTTAGGACAAAAGTTGTCATGACAACTTTTTGCAATTTTGCAGTTTTTGCAGTTTTTGCTTTCTCAACCTATGAGACCTATTCTAAGTCATTACTCATGAATTTTAAATAATTTATAAGACTATTTTAATCCTCCCTAATGCTTATACCAATTTTTGACACTTTTGACCATCAAGAAGTTCAATTTCCTACTCAATCCACTACCTAGGCACAAAACGCAAACCTAAGAAGAACTAACTCAATCTACACCTACATTTTACTCATCACACTCACTCTTGGACCCTCCTGAGTCCTTATTGAGCATCTGACTTGGCTAAGGTCAATACAAGCTAAAATTGAGAAAAGACTAATAGCCTAAGTTCTAGGTGCTCCTACACCATTAGTTTAGGTTTTACTTTCTGCATTGCATATCATTTTATTCAAAGCACTGCATCACATATAGTTTCTTTTTCAAGCACATCATATTCACAAATTTAATAGCATAAGTTTCTACATTGGCATATATCAACATCAATAAAACAAGGCAACTACTAAGCTGGTCATCTATTTGCATTCAAGAGAAACAAGGGTCATGTCCTTTCTTAGATATTTGGACATGAAGTCTTTGAGGTCCTAAGGTCATTCATTTTCAACATTACCCTATGATGACACTTTACTTATGGTTGGGTAGTGATTTCACTATTTAAGACTTGTTAACCCAAAATCTATCAATTTCTATATCTCAAACACATTAAAAAAATCTCTAATTCATTCTAGACACCTAGTTGATCATATGACTAGTGAAAAATATTAAATTCCACTTCAGTGCTATTGTAATTGTCATACCCAAGTACGTTTCATCACTGACAACTCAAGGCAAGACAAAAAAAAAGCAAAAAAGTGCTATGTCAAATATTCATCTTAAAGGCAAAAGAGCAATGATATATAACTGAGTTATCAGGCATACAAAGTGTGACAAAAAGCATGACTATGGGAACACACAAGTAACTCCATCAGGGCTATAAATGCCTACTGGCAATGGACCAATATTTGAGAAATTATAGTCTATAACCTCGTCGGAGCTCTAAAAGCTTGCTGGCAACGAGGCTCTATTCAGGATGCTTTTGAAGTTAGGATAATCCACGTAGCTAGTCATAAAGGATGCTAAGGATCTTTAGTGAACACAAGAGTGGGAATTAACTCATTTGCACACACATGGGAAAAAGAAGATCAAAGTTTCAAGAACCAATGGGGATGTTTTCCGAGTCTCCATTTGTAAATCCTAGTCACTAAGTGTGTTAATTTGGATGTTCCAAAGGACATTAAAGGTCTATTGAATGCTTATCTACTAAATGTTTTATATCTCCAATTCAATGGGTGTATTACCAAATGCTAAACAAAAAAATAGTTATCCTTATTTGAATAGGAAATGCATCTTCACCCTGCATCATACTTCGAAGTAGACCCTGGATCTGCTAGACCTGTCATCCAACCCCAAGGTAATGGCTAAAGATAATCAAACTCGGCAGTAGAAACATGTGGATGTATGCATACACCCCAACCAAAAACCTCATGAGAAACACGAGAAAAATACATAGTAACAATAGGTGTCACCTGAACCTCCCCAAACTGTCGCAGTACCCATCCTGAAAGAGACATCTCAATGATCCTCTGAGTCTCAACTATCCTGCCAATAAGATAACTATGCTATCTACAGAAAGGCAAGTGTTGTGCATCATCTATCTAATGGTCTTGAAAAGCACTGAGAGGGGGGGGGGAATGAATCAATGACACCAAAACAAGCACAACTTTTAACACTAACCAGTAGATGCACTTAACTGAGAATTTGAACAAAATACATTCTATCCAAAATGAAATAACAACATCCACATAAAGTAGAACATCCACCATAACACAAGTGTTTACACGTGGAAAACCCAAATAGGTAAAAACCATGGTGAGATGGAACTCACAAGTTAACTATCTACAGTAATAGATAACTGACTGGTTAAGGTCTTACAAAGAACTTTTCTAGGAGCGAATCTTGATAGAGATCCCAAGCTTGTTTAGAAGCTTATACCATGTTAAGAGTACTACCCTGTTAGGAGTAACCTTGCTGGAGGATTTTAGAATCCAAACTAATGGATCACCTTGTTAGAGGATTTGTACAATGAATCTTGTTAGAGCTTACCCGGTTAGGGGATTTTATTCTATTGTAATGATTAGAAAACAACAAGAAAGATTTGATCTATTCTGAGTAGTACAAAACTTTCTTGATCAGATCATTCCAAGTACATTCAACACTACTCTCCATCTAAACACTTACCATTCTTAAGCAAAAGTATTCGCATAGATCACTTCTTCTATATTTGTTCTCTCTTCATCATATATTATAAAATGATTCACTAAGATGTCTTTAAATAGACATTTAGACCTTATGTTGGCCATAGGAATGCAATTTCCTAGGTGCAATGTATCTAGACATTTAGACATAACAACTCATCATAAAAATGACCACTAAGAAAATGGTGCTAGTAACTCATTACAAAAATAGATATAGGTTAGAACAGTCAAAACCAATTAGAATACAATATGTGAACTGTTGTCTTGGAATCTTCCACTTTATCTTCATCTTCAACTTTATCTTCATTTTGATGCCGACTTAGTGTAACCACAAGTTATCTCTTAGGCACATACCAGTTGACATAAAGTACCGGTTGGTAGTGAAACCAATTGAATTTACACTAGTAGTCAATGTAATCATATGTGTGTGTGAGAGTGTTTCAAAAATGACAAAAAGTGATGAATACATTACAATCATCATCAAGCCAATAATCTCCCCCTTTGGCATTGATGGCAACATAGAAAATTTTAGAGTAATACAATACCGTTAAGTGTGCATACACAACATATTTTCATATATACTCATACTCCCCTTGAATGTGATACTCCCCCTTAATAAATGCATAAATACACAATTTTGAAAAACACACATACATATTATTACTCCCCCTTTGACAAAAATGCCAAAATGATAAAGTAAAATATATACATATATATAGAAAATGTGTATCAAAGTGTTCATCATATATTACAATTTTAAACAATTTCATGCATTGGCTATTCTCATGAAAATACTATTGAAATTTTGCTTCACCTAGGATAGAACATTCTCCCATGATTCTAGTATCTTATCCGTATACTCAGAGGTAGACAACAGTTGGGAATAGAATTCTTCCATTGAGTCAATCAAGCAAGTTTCAGGAGTAGCAAGAATAGCTTCTACACTAGAGTAGGCTCTCTGAAAAATGTCAATCTATGAGGTGAGTTGACTCTTGAGCTCTCGTAGAGATCGAAATCTCTTAGCTCTCTCATTATCACTTCTATTCAGTCTATCATGCAGTTCATCTATAGACCAATTAAATGCATGAATGGAGTCTTGGACTAGGACATATGCCTTGCATAACCTTTCTATTTCCTGCTCAGTTTCAACTTGATTCTTAGAAATATCAGAATAAAAGAAACTAATATTGGAGGTAGAGGTAAGATACTTTCCTCCAGATTCAATAGCTTTCTTTTGTTAGTATTTTGGTATGGTTTTGTCATTGATGTCAACACCTACTAACACTTATCAACTCTGGCACTTTGGAGAATCGGCAATGTTCACCGGCAAGCAAGTGACTTATGCACAGTCACCGGTATCTGGTACACTGACAGGATATGATGTTCACCAACACTTGGAATGGCATGGAAAACACCTGTTTATGTCGAAGACATCATTTGGAAACTTTGTCTTGGAGATTTGTTCATTGACATATTCATGTTTGCATATTTGTTGTTACTGGCAAATAGGTCTAAATTATACATTGACAAGTTTATGTTTTCCAAATTAGCACGGCATGCTATGGAGATGTTTTATCATTGTTGTAAATGCATCAAGATGATATGCTGAATCAGTTATTGCATCAGGTATTGTTTTATTTGTATATTGATTTTATTGTAATATTCTTTAGAGTCGACCTACTAAAATTGGTCTTAGGTTATGATATAAATGTAAAATCTTATTTGTAAGATCGAATGTGGAACGTGAAAAGGAATTGTGAGAAGGTATATGTGAGAATAAATAGAGCTATACACGGAGACATCATTTGAAGGTTGAAGGAGGGTTTTTGTGAAGACAATCAAAACTACACTGGTACTGAATCCAACATAGAAAGATGTTAATTTGAGCAGTACATCCTTATTGGATTTAACCATCCAATTGTTGTCAGTGTGACTCCTATTTGTGCTTGAACAGTGAGCTCTAGGTGCTTGGCCTTTCTGCATGTGTAGACCCCATTTGTATACACATACTATTTGTAGTAGTATCATCTGATTGTGGGTAAGGTTTCCCACTGTGGTTTTTCCCCTTACAGGGTTTCCACGTACAAATATTGGTGTTATGTGTTGTGGATATTATTGTCTTTCTATTTGATGCATTAATATTTATCGGTATTGCAATTAACTGATAAAACTGTCTACCAACATAAAAGACTAGTTTACCGGTATTAAGCATTAAAGCTGGTTAAGTTTTTTTTGGTTTGAATTAATTTGACAATTGATTCACCCCCCCCTCTCAGTTGTCTCTAGGACCTAACAATTGGTATCAGAACTTAGTCCTCTTTTTGTAGAAGTTTAACAACTTGAGGAGATCCAATGTCTTCTAACTATTTTAGGAAGGACAGTCCTAAACTTGATGGAGCCAACTATAGCATATGGAAGATTAGGATGGAGACACATTTAGATTACATTGGAAAGGACATCTGGGAAGTTACTAAGAATAGCTATACTGCTTCTACTCAAAATTAGCCTAATCCACCTACCTTGGCAAAAGATGAAGAAAATGATTGCAAAGCAAGATAAGCACTTCTGAGCACATTATCAAATCAAAAAATCATGGGATTATCAGATAGGTCTATTGCTAAAGCTATTTGGGATCATTTGGAAACACTGAATGAAGGAGATTCCATAGTCAAAATTGCAAAACTTGAAAGCTTCTCGGTTAGGTATGAAAATCTGAAAATGGAAGAAGATGAAAGGATTTCTGCTTTTATGGAAAGAGTTAATAAAATTGTTTTAGGTATTAAATGTTGTGGAGGAACCTTAAGTGAAGATGAAATTGTTTCAAAAGTTTTAAGAGGATTTCCATCGACATATAAAATGAAAGTTACTACTATAAATGAGTTGAGAACAATGCCTAATACATCAATAACTAGGGATACATTGATTGGAAAACTTTCAGCTTTGAAAATTGAGGAATTTGGTCCTGTTGCTACTATAAAGACAGATTTGGCTTTTAAGGCATCAACATCATCTGCACCATCATTTGACAAGTCTGATTGGAAAGCCTTTTATGGAAGAGGACTTGAAGAAAGTAGGAGAGAACTTGAAGAACTTGAAGCACTGTTTGCAAGAAAAATGCCCAAAGGTCTAGTTAGAAGTAAGTATGAAGGTAAAGAACCCTTTAAATGTTTTAACTGTAATAAGATTGGTCATATGGCTTCAAGATGCCTTGATAGACATGCTAGACTAAGAGAAGAAGCTAGAAGAACATACAAGTCTAACCCTGAATATCAGAGATACAATTTTAAGAAGAATAAAGATAAATCTTGTTATCTTGTTGATGAAGGAGTGACTGATGATTCTGATGAGGATCTGGCAGACAATGGATGGGTCTTTGTTGCTATAATAGAAGATCAACCAACAACTACTATTCAACCGATAGAGTAGGCCTTAGCAACTAAAATTGAAATTAAGGATGAATGGATCATTGATTCAGGATGCTCACATCATATGACTGGTGATAAAAGCAAACTCTTGACTTTTTCAGGAATATAATGGAGGTCTAGTAAGATTTGGGGATGATAAAGCTTGTTTGATCAAAGGTAAAGGTACAATATCTCTTGATGGTAAGCATAATATTGACAATGTTTACTATGTTGAAGGTTTAAAGCATAATCTTTTGAGTGTTGGTCAATTAGTTGAGAAAGGATTACAGTTACAATTCAAGAATGGAAAATGCAAAATTATGAACAAAACTAGTTTGGAAATTGCAACCGGTAATCAAACTAGAGGTAACATCTTTCATTTGAATAACAGTGAAAAGACATGCTTGATTGCTCATATTGATGAAAGCTGGCTATGGCATAAGAGACTCTGTCATGTAAATTTTGATTGCATGGTAAAAATCTGTACTACTAAGGCAGTTAGAGATTTACCTAAGATTGTTAAGCCTCACAATCTGGTATGTAAGGAATGTCATTTTGGAAAACAAGTTAGAGCTACTTTTAAAAGTATTCCAGAAAAATCCAATAATTCTCTTGACTTAATTCATACTGATTTATGTGGACCAGGTAGAACTAAAAGTTTACAAGGTGATAGATATTTCATGCTAATCATTGATGACTATTCTAGAATGTGTTGGGTTACTTTTCTTAGAGAAAAATCAGAAGCACTTGGGAAGTTGAAACTATTCAAAGCAATGGTAGAGAATGAAACCAGTAAAAAAATCAAATGTCTGAGATCAGATCAAGGAGGAGAATTGACATCTAAGGAATTTAATACATTCTTTGAAGTGAATGGAATGTCAACACCTTGGACACCACAACAGAATGGAGTTGTAGAAAGGAAAAATATAACTATCTTAGATGTTGCTAGAAGTATGTTATTAGAATTAAATCTACCACATATGTATTGCAGAGAGGCAGTAAGTACATCGGTCTATACATTCAACAAAGTTCACATCAAAGGTGAAACCGATAAAACCCCTCATGAAATATGGTTATGTATTACTCCTACTCTTAAATATTTCTGAATATTTGGAAGTAAATGCAAATTTGATCATCAAAGTGATGAAGGAATATTTCTTGGTTATTCATCTAAGAGTAAGGCATATAGATGTTTTAACAAAAGATTGCAGAAAATTGTTGAGAGTACAAATGTAAAGATTGATGAACAATACAGAGGAACTTCAAGGTATATAGACTCTGAACCGGTGACAAAAATACTAACAAATGAACCTACATTGAACCCACTAGTACAAAATGAAGATCCAGTTACAGCAATATCATCTGAAAATTTCACGGTAACTGAGGAACAACAACAAATGAAGACACCTCGGTATGTAAGACTGAATCACTCTGAAGATCAGATAATTGGAAACAAGTATAAAGGAGTTATGACAAGAGGAAGACTGGGAAATGAAGAGGTATGTCTTATTTCTCAAATTGAATCATCATCAGTTAATGAGGCATGTGAGGATAAACACTAGATTAAAGCTATGGAAGATGAATTAGATCAAATTAAGAAGAATAACACTTGGACATTAGTTCCCCAACCTAAAGAAAAATATGATTGGAACAAAATGGGTATTCAGAAACAAACTTAATGAAAATGGTAAGGTAATAAAAAACAAAGCAAGACTAGTGTGTAAGGGATATTCTTAGAAACAAGGAATTGATTATAATGAAACCTTTGCATCGGTAGCTAGAATTGAGGCAGTTAGATTATTCTTGGCTTTTGCAGCACACAAGAACTACAAAGTATATCAAATGTATATTAAATGTGCATTTCTGAATGGAGACCTTGAAGAAGAGGTTTACATTGAACAATCTGATGGATTTTCTTTGACAGATAACAAAGATATGGTTTGCAGGTTAAGGAAAGCTTTGTATGGGTTGAAGCAAGCTCCAAGAGCTTGGTATGCAAGATTGGATAAGTATCTTTTGAAGATTGTTTTTTTTAAAGGTAATGCTGACAACAACTTATATTACAAAGTGACTAATGATGACATCTTGGTTATAGAATTTTTTGTTGATGATATAATCTTTGGAGGAGAAGATGGATTATGTAAAGACTTTTCTATTGAAATGCAACAAGAGTTTGAAATGTCTATGATTGGAGAAATAAAATTCTTTTTAGGATTGCAGATTTCACAGACTGATAAAGGTATATTCTTGAGTGAATCCAAGTACTTGAAGGAGTTACTAAATAAATTTGGGATGGAAAATCTAAACCGGTAAGCACACCTATAACTACAAATGACAAATTATCACTAAGGGATGAATCTACACCTGTTAATCCAACCAGGTACAAATCTATGATAGGAGGTTTACTATATTTGACACAAACCAAACCTGATATCATGAATGCAGTATGTATTGTTTCAATATTTTAGAGTAATCCTAGAGAAAATCATGAATTAGTTGTAAAAAGAATTATCCGGTACTTACAAGGCACTATAAATCTTGGATTATGGTAACCTAGAGATGAAAACTTTGAATTATGTGCATACATAGATGCAAATTGGGAAGGAGATGTGGATGATAGAAAAAGAACCACCAGTGGAGCATTTTTTCTTGGAAGCAAATTAATTTCTTGGTTGAGTAAGAAATAAAGTTGTACATCTTTATCAACAACAAAATCAGAATATGTTGCAGTAGCAACTAACTATACATAGGTATTATGGCTTAAGCAAATGTTGAAGGATATAAAGGTAAAATGCAAGGAACCCATAACTATCTATTGTGATAACACTACAACAATTGATATATCTAAGAGCCCGGTATTACATTCTAAAACTAAACATGTTTCTATCAAACTGAATTTTCTGAAAGAGAATGTTGAAGCAAAAGAAGTAAAACTAGTTTATGTGAATACTAAAGAGTAGATTGTAGATATTTTCACTAAACCTCTTCCTAAGGAGACCTTTGAATATCTCAGAGACTAGCTTGGGGTCATACCCCCACCAGTAGAAACTTAGACAATTGATGTTTGTCATCAACCGACAGAATTAACAGAGAAATATTTTACTTCAGATTTCATGAGGAAGCTATTTCTAAGGGGGAGTAGTTGGTATACTGAATTGGTTGGTATTTTATATGGTTTTTAATATTTCTTTGGCATTTGGTGTCAAAGGGGGAGAGATTGATATGGAAAAACACATTATCTCTTGGAGAGAGATTATTCATTTGGGGAGATTGCTATTTTGGGAGAGACTGATTACTCTCTATATCTGTATTTTGATTTCTAGTTATGATCTCTTTTTGGGAGATTTTTTGTTGGCATTTCAGTAGAAAGAAAGATTGTTGATATTCATTAAGGATATTGAGAAGGTTGTTGAAGACTATTTGATATAACTAAAGAAGGATGATAACTATCTTTATAACATTATTTCATCATTGATGTCAAGAAATTGATTTTCTGATTCAGTATGATGTTGCCATATCTTGAGGAGATTGATTTGAAGAGAATTAAGATGTCGGTAAAAGACACAGAAAGAATGTGATAAGAAAGGGGAGAAATAAGTTATTCAATGGGCAACTATTATCGAGTTAGACAATGATGAGATCATGATGTTTTGATTGTTTTGATATCCTACATATGTTGTTGATTGTAAGGTTAATACTATATTATGTCACCGAGCAAAGAACCTAGTCGGTAAACCCTAAGGAACCTAGTCGGCAAACCCTAAGGTTATCGATATCAGTTAATGAAGGTGGAATGTCTACTAAGTAATGTTTAGTATTTACCGAGTTGCAACCGAGTGCATTGGATGAATACAAGCATTATTTAATGAAGGACAATGATGAGCTGGAGATGTATAAATGATTGGAATGTTGTGCATGAAGTTTGTTAAGGATCTATGGCAATAAAAGATCGGTAGGAAGATCTATAGCGCAGATTGAACCGCAATAACCTTGTGCAAGTTCCAAGAAAGGAATGCAAGTTCCTAGGCAAGGTAAAACATTTTCAGATCAAAAGATGCATTGAACCTAGTCAAGTTTAAAGATCTGATGGCTATGATTGATCATGGGAAATGTGATCAAGGAGATTACCGGGCATAGAAGCTTGAATACCTATTTGAATAACAAAGTAGAGAGCCTAGCAGAGGGACAAGATAAGTCTTATGACTAGATTGTTTTGAGCAAATAAGAATCTGCTTTAGCATTTTAGATGTGAAGTTGCAGATATATTTTTATTACTATTGTTTTGTAAGTGACAGGAAATCTCTTAACCGAGTGGACTTAACAGTCTTATTTGTAAACCCTCTAGCAAGGTAACATTCTAAATGAGTGTTTGAAATGCTTTCACAAGGTCACTTCTAACAAAGTGAAGATCCTGACAGATCTAGAGGAAATCCCTTAACCGGGTCACATCTAGCAATGTGTTTGTAATCTTTAATAGGATTTTCTTTTAACCAAGCATACTCTAGAAGAGTATATTTCTTAGTGGGTCTAAAATCCCACAATGGTTTTTCCCTATTTGGGTTTCCAAGTTAATCTGGTGTTATGAGTGTTATGATGATTATGTGTTTATGAGTTTGCATGTTTAACAGTTTTTGGTTATATTGATGAAGCATAAGTTATCGAGGTTGAATCTATTGATTTTATGGAAGATTAAGTTTGTATGATTCAACCCCCCTCTCATCTTGTTAGCTATTGGCATCAGTACTTTACAATTAGTATCAGTACTATCATTGTTGGTTTTTAGTATTTGGCATTTTTGTTTTGGCACTTTGATGATTTTTCCATCTTGTGTTGCCATCAATGCCGAAGGGGGAGATTGTTGGTATTTTCGTATGGTTTTGTCATTGATGTCAACACCTACTAACACTTATCAACTTTGGCACTTTGGAGAATTGGCAATGTTCACCGGCAAGCAAGTGACTTATACACAGTCATCGGTATCTGGTACATTGACAGGATATGATATTCAATAGCACTTGGAATGGCATGGAAAACACCTGGTTATGTCAAAGACATCGTTTGGACACTTTGTCTTGGAGATTTGTTCATTGACATATTCATGTTTGCATATTTGTTGTTACCGACAAATAGGACCAGATTATACACTGGCAGGTTTATCTTTTCCAAATCAGCATGACACGCTATGGAGATGTTTTATCATTGTTGTAAATGCATCAAGACGACAAGTTGAATTGGTTATTGCATCGGATATTGTTTTACTTGTAAATTGATTTTATTGTAATATCCTTTAGAGCCAACCTACTAAAATTGGTCTTAGGTTTTGATATAAATGTAAGATCTTATATGTAAAATCAAATGTGGAATGTGAAAAGGAATTGTGAGAAGGTATATGCAAGAATAAGAAGAGCTATACACATAGACATCATTTGAAGGTTGAAGGAGGATTTTTGTGAAGACAATCAAAACTACACCAGTACTGAATCCAGCATAGAAAAATGCTAATTTGAGCAATCTATCCTTATTGGATTTAACCATCCAATTTTAGTCAGTGTGACTCCTATTTGTGTTTGGGTAGTGAGCTCTAGGCGCTTGGCCTTTCTGCATATGCAGACCCCATTTGTATACACATACTATCTGCAGTAGTATCATCTGATTGTGGGTAAGGTTTCCCACCGTGGTTTTTACCCTTATAGGGTTTCCACTTACGAATATTGGTGTTATATGTTGTGTATATTATTATCTTTCTATTTCAGGCATTAATCTATACCGGTATTGCAATTAACTAATGAAACTGTCTACTGACATAAAAAACTAGTTTACCAGTATTAAGCATTAAAGTTGGTTAAGTTGTTTTTGGTTTGAATTTATTTGACAATTGATTCACTCCCCACCTCTCAGTTGTCTCCGAGATCTAACATCTTTAATAGGCTACCATTATGAGATAAAACCATTTTGCTATTTTCAATGTGCTTAACCAATTTATCTCCATATGCCTTCTTGTGGCTCTTCTCAAGAGATATTTGAGCAACACCTTCAAGCGATTTGATTTGATCAGATGCATCTACAACTAACTAGCCAAGTTTGTTGATAGGAGTGGGAAGATGTGCGATAGAGGTTTCCAGTAGTAAACCAGACAAAATTTCTACTGCATTCTAGATTGTCTCTTCCCTAATTCTTTTCTCTTTCAATCTCTTCTTGTGTGCATGAGATTGCATAACATTAGCAATCTTCATCATCTCAGATGCACTCAAGGTATTCATGTCAATAGGTCCTGAAATACTTAAAGAGTCTTCATCATCATCATCAAGTAGTTCTTGCTTTGCCGGTTTAGGGGGTATACTCTTAATGATGGCTCTTTCTATGTTTTTCTTTGATTTATCTTATGTTTTCTAAGTAATAGCTTCCTCAGTGGACTCCTTTTGAGTAATCTCAATGACCCGTGGAGATTGGGGTTTCTCTAGTTGTTCAGTTGCTAGTTCACTGATCACTTTTAGTTGATTACCCAGTTGATCACCTGATGTAATCTATTCTTCTATGATTGTAGGAGGATCCATAGGTCTATTGTGTCCTGAATATCTTCATCAACAAGAATAATGGAATCATCCTCCTTCTTGGTTGGATAGACTACGTCAAGTTGAACAATGTCCTCTTTATCCATTTCTGGTCGAGGAACATCTTTTGTAGTATCATCCTTACTACTTGAGTGGATGACTTCTTCCCTCTTTTTGATTATACAGGCTAGGAGATGTGTCTCAGACTCAACAACTAATCTTTTTGCATGAAGAAGCTTCAATATTCTTACATTAAAATCAAAATATGCTTTGTATTCCTCAGTTAAACCACTAATTCCATTTGATGATAGATTGGGAAAATACTATACAAATACTTTATCAATAATCTTCTTTTCTAATTGAATGGCTTCTTCCCATTTATCTAACAAAGTATTATACAAAGAGACTAAAATATCTTTCTCCAAATCATGCAGAAATATACTGTAATGACCCAAATAGGTTATCACTTGTTGGAGTACTTGCTTCTGCTCATCTTTAGTAAAAGAATCATAATGTTCTTTGACATTGTCAACCCTGTTTCTTCCCAATGACTTCATTGTTCTCTCAAATGTTGTGTCAGGTTTGTAGGTCAAAATATCTATAGGTGTAGTTTCCTTTGGCACTACCTTTACCTTCTTAGGTGTTCTGTCAATTGCTTTTTCCTTCTTTGGTTCTTCTTTAGAATCTGTACCCTTAGACTCTGGTTGCAAAATCAGATTCCTATTCCTCTTCTTTGGTCCACTCTCCTTCTTCTCAGATATTTTAGGTGTTGGTTCCTTCTTGGATAGGACACTCTGAGTCACCCTTGTAGTCTTCTTCACATGAGATTTTTCATCACATTTGTTTTGATTTCCTTTTGCTTTAGCTATAGGTGCAATACCAGTTTCAATTGGTGCAGCTTGGATTGCCAAGGTGTCCAATTTTGCCATCTTTTTATCTTTGGGCGATGCTAATAGGGTATTAGCATAGCCAACCAGCAAGTTGTGATTAACCTCATAGCTCATATCTTCCATCTCTTCTTCTCTAGGTTCAATTGCTTGCATCAAGCAGAAGTCAGTGGTAACCATGAATATTATGTCTTTTTCAAAGTGTTTTACCACATCTTCAGGTAACCTCATTCTCAAGCTCATCTTCTTCTGGAATTCATTTAAGTACTTGTTCATGGCAGCTGAAAAAGTATTCTTCACAACCTCAATTTTGTTCTTGATCTGTGCATTGGCTGGTTGTTCTTTGGACCATTCAATGTCACCTATACCTGGTAGAAAGTTCTGAAAATAGAAAAATAATCTGGCTAATAGCTGACCATATTTGAACTTCTGTGAATTGTCCTTCTTAATGGATTTCAAATTTTGAAATAACTGGACTTTGATAGCTTCACAAATATCATAATCTACATTATCAACAATCATTCTATGTGTTGTATGAATTTCTACAGATGGAACACTGTTAAGTCTACTAGAGTAAAATACCTGGCAGCCTATCACCATGGCTGCAAGCTTCACCGTAGGGTCTCTAATATTGTTGATAGAAAAAGAACGCCCATCAAATGTAAAACCGGTTAACTTGTAGACAGTATCTTTTAAAATTCTCCTCAACATAGGAATTTCACCAGTTGAGCAATAACCCGTTACATCCCTAATAGCTTCCTTGGTTATTGTGTGAGTCCTCTCCAGATACATATTATCTCTGTGGACTCGACTCAAAATTATTCTTATGTGATCATCCTCAAAATCTTCAAGAAAATATGTGGCATTATGAAACCCTTTTTTAAAAACCATAGCATATTTAGTTTTAATCTTTTTGTCCTTAACATAGAGTGATTTTAGCTAAGTATAGATGTGAAGAGTTCCCAAGTCTTCAATTTTGCAATCTATATAGCTGGACAAATCACCTTTGACCACGACATCGCTTGGGACTTGAGATAATGCATTATAAGACATAATTTCATCTACCTTTATAGCTTCTTCAGGCTCAGCAGTGATCATTAACCTCTCTACAGACTTAGAAGTAGATGCCATTCTAGATAAACAAGTTTTGAAGAAGTATACAAATAAATACCTTGTATCTTGCACGTCGCTCCATTTCCCAATTGAATTGTTCAAATGCACACCTGTTTTCTTCTCTGCAACTTCCAATTCTACTTGATTTCTCTAATCACAAATCAATTCACCAATTTACACCAAGACAATCTTGTTATGCTCTACAATTGCTTCAATTTTCCTTTTTCGAAAGAGTTAGGGTAAAAAATGATAAGGTAAAACTTGTTTTTATCCTTTTTACCAACCGCAATAAATGCTCACACTTTTAGGTTACAAACCCTAATTTCACCACTTAAGTGAAATACCAGTTTATAACACGTCAACAAAAAGTCACCAAAATTAAAAAATTGTTTCCCACTCATTTTACAAAAGGGGTTCGGAGATGTGTTACCGTTAAGCTCCCCTTAGCCGTGTTAGATAGGCTTAGGTCACCGATGTTGGATTCTGTTCAATGGGTGAAGGAATGGTTTCCTCTACAAGTAATTCTTCGCTTTTCTTCTTCCAAGTCCGGTTCATATCTTCTCTGGTTTTCTCAACATCAATTTTCTACTTGCCTTTCTGATCCTTGAAAGAGTTGACCAGTATGTTGTTCCTTGATTTGCAAAACTTTTCTAAGTGCCCTGATTTGTTGCAGTGATAACAGACCATACCAAATGATCTCCAGGGTCCTACATTTCCTCTTCCTATCATTTTTCTATAGTTCATTGCCACATGACCAAAAATATTACAAAAGGTACAAACAACATTTGTTACCTTTTCTATTTTGAATGGACTAAACCGGTTGTCATAGGATCTTCGCCAGTTCCTATTCACCTGATTATCAAAATTCCTTATTCGGTCACCATTTGGTCTAGGATGCATGTGTGGTAGAAGATTGTTTAATCCATATCTGGAATCAATATGTTTATGCCCATACATTCCACATGTGTAGCAATGACCTTCAAACTTTCTAGACACATACCTAGCATTAGTATTGTAACTTGCATTTCTGTTAGGTTTGTTCCTACAAACATTTGCAGTATGACCAGGCTTATGGCAAACAAAGAAGATAGGTTTAAAACCCTTCTTACTAATAGTCTTATTGACTTTAGAAGCAATTTTGTTGTTTGGATAGTTTCTCTTTGTACCAGAGGATTCACCTTTTTCAATTGTATGAAAACCAAGTCCAAAGATATCACCCTTCATTCTCTGTGATTAAATTTATTCTTCCAGCATGGTAGAACTTTTGACGAACTTCTCCAAATTATCATTGGCTTCAATAATCTTTTTGACAAGATCTTCATTATGCTTAGATAGATTCTCCTTCAGAGATGATGCCAACTCAAGATCTAGCCTTAGGATTTCCTTTTCTTCTGTTTCGACAATCAAGTCCTCATGTATAGTATCTTTTTCCCATTTGATCTTTATGATCTCCTGATCTCTTACCTTGATAAGATCTTCAGCAACTGTTCTAGCTTCCAGTTTCTGACTCATGTGGATAGTGAGACCTTCTAGCTCTCTCCTTAGATTCAGTTTCTCACCCTGCAAATTTTCAACTTCTTCTGCTAAAGCATCAATATTGGCTTCATCTGAAGAACTGTTATCAAATATTTCTAATGGTTTTTCAGATAGCTCTCTCCTTTTGGTTTGAGAAACTTTTAGTTTTCCCCTAAGGGGGGTGAATCGGTGACACCAAAACAATCACAACTTTAAACACTAACTGGTAGAAGAACTTAACTAAGAATTTGAATGAAATACATGCTATCCAAAATGAAATAACAACATCCACATAAAGTAGAACATCCACCATTACACAATTGTTTATACATGGAAAACCCAAATAGGTAAAAACCACAGTGAGATGGAACTCACAGGTTAACTATCTGTAGTAATAGATAACTGACTTGTTAAGGTCTTACAAAGAGCTCTACTAGTAGCGAATCTTGTTAGAGATTCCAAGCTTGATTAGAAGCTTATACCCTGTTAAGAGTACTACCCTGTTAAGAGTAACCTTGCTGGAGGATTTTAGAATCCAAACTAATGGATCACCTTGTTAGAGGATTTGTACAATGAAGCTTGTTAGAGCTTACCTGGTTAGGGGATTTTATTCTGTTGTAATGATTAGAAAACAAAAAGAAAGATTTGATCTATTCTGAGTAGCACAAAACTTTCTTGATCAAATCATTCTAAGTACATTCAATACTGCTCTCCATCTAAACACTTATCACTCTTCAGCAAAAGTATTCACATAGATCACCTCTTCTATGTCTGTTCTCTCTTCATCATCTATTGTAAAATGATTCACTAAGATGTCTTTAAGTAGACATTCAAACCTTATGTCAGTCATAGGAACACAATTTCCTAGGTGTAGTGTATGTATACATTTAAACATAACTCATCACAAAAATAGATACCGGTTAGAACAGTCATTACTGGTTAGAACACAATATGTGTACCATTATCCTGGAATCTTCCACTTGATCTTCATCTTCAAATTTATCTTCATTTTGATGCTGAATTAGTGTAACCACTAGTTATCTCTTAGGAACATACCGGTTGACACAAAGTACTGGCTAGAGATAGACCTTAAACATACTGGTTGGTAGTGTAAACCAATTGAAGTTACACCGGTAGTCAATGTAATCATATATGTGTGTGAGAGTGTTTCATCAATGACAACAAGTGATGAATACATTGCAATCATCATCAAGCCAACATTGCCCAACTGAGGCAATCTAAATATGGTGTTCAAATTAAATGCTATAAAATATCAAGTTGATGTCACCAGTAGAAGGTGTTACCCAGACCCCTATGTATAATACCAGCTATGTACCTATAAGCGTAAGGTTCAGCAGGCTACAACTTGACATGAATAATAGGTCTAGTGATAGATATGTGCTCCCATGCCCAAGTCTGGAGCAATGTCACACCACAACTGATAGATCGGTATCCAAGGTAAACAATGTCGTGCATCTGATAATAAACCATGGCTAAGAGACACAGACCCCAAGCATATACTCAATGATGAACAATCATATCATGGAGCACTCTACCCCATCCAACTAGAAATCCATGACCTCATCTATTAGGAATCAAAAAACCACCTATGATACTGCATAAAATGATAGTCAGATCATCATAGTCCAAGCGATCCCAAGGGATATCATAAGGTCCACTGATCTATAAGTCCTACACCTCACACTCCAAAAGGGCACACAATCCTGCAACACCATTGTCATGATCATAGACAACTCTCTCACTGTTAATAGGAATACACAATATACACCATACAACCTCTAAGGTAATGGATGCCTCACCAGTAGGAAGATGAAAAGAACATGTCTCAGAATGCCATTGCTCTATCACCACTGTAATCAAGGCCCTGTTGGCCGTAACCTATGACAAATGTAAAACATAATATAATCCAAGATGTCGACTATGTGTGACCTTCTCCTCGAGTAAATCGACATGAAGATCAAGTCCACTGGGTCTACTTTGCCGACAGTATAACACTCCAATATTCTCCTGCATAGAGAAAATGTTGAAAATATCAGATATCGGATAATGAGAACCTAAGAAATTATCAAACACATGACCAAAAACTTCAATATACAATGAATGTGTAATATTTTACACCTATGTGTGACGTTTAATAGTTATGCGGTACAATAAAGGCTTATGCATGACATTTACCATGAATGCGTCATAGAATGAGCTAATGTGCAACAATTCCAATGGATGCGTGACATTTAGTATGAATACGGTATAGTTAAAGCTAATGCGTAACAGTTTACACGCTTGCATAACAGTTAAAGCAAATGCATAAAACATGACATGCGAATGCGTGAGGGTTGCAAATGAGGTCTCTGGATTTTTTTTGGGAAAAATAGCTAAAACAAGAAAAAATTTAGAAAAATACCATGCCGCAAGTCCCTAGAGGTCTCTAATAAGAACGTACTCAGTCAGAAAAATACAATTGAGCTCTACAGCCAGCCATGATGATCAAATACTCAAGGGAAAGCAAAAAATACTCAAAGAAAACCAAGAATAGCTCAAAATTAGGGTTTTTTCTAACACAATGACGTCTGTGGTCCCCGCCAGCTTCAAACGACTTGTAGCCTACTCAAATGATATCAAAATTGCATGAAACTTCACACGATTGCTCATTATACTGGTATCAAAAAATATGGTCTCAATTTTTGAATTTTTCGACCACCTTTTTTGAGGGGGCATATTTACACTATATAATGGTACTAAGGCATACTGGGGCAACAATCTTTTTTTGTTTTCTTTGAAACAACATCGTTTCGACATTGTCTCAAAGAGGGGCAAATGTAGATACCTAAAAAATGTCTCATTGACCATGTACTAATTATTCCTCTATTTGATTAAATAATTCTTTAATTATTTAATTAAGTTAATTAATCATATTCTTCTAATTTCATATTTCCTCATCATCTTACTAATTATTCTATTTCTTATTCTATCATTATTTAATAGTTTTAACCATTTCTAATGTTAATTAAATATTTATTATTTAATTAATTCTCATTAATTCCCCAATTTAAATAATCTTTATTATTTAAAAACATTCTATTTTCAATTTCTATCTCTAATCAATTAATCATTAACTCTTTTCTAAATATTAATTATTTAATTAATTGTCATTTAATCCTTTAATTTAAATAATCTCTATTATTTAATTAAATTCCATTTCTAACATAATTAAATAGTTTCTTTAAATTATTTAATTAGCTAATTAATTCTTCTAATTCAATTTCGAAATCCCCAAATTCTAATTTCATTTAATTTCAAATTCTTCTAATTTCTTCTGAATTCAATCACATGTGCATGATTTCAAAAATCAAATTTAAAATCAAAGTCAAGTTCTAAATATATTCAAATACTAAATTAAATTTAAAATAAATTCAATTATTTGAATAAATCTCATGCAAAGATTAAATTGAAAATCTAAGTCAAAGTGCAAGCACATGCTAAATTAATTAATTCAATCAATTAATTAATTAAATCATTTATCTCTCCAATCTTTATTTTCATCTTCAAGCTTTCTTTGTCATCAATTAATTATCCTCCAATCATTCTTTTTCTTCCTTCAGTTATCTTTTTCTCAACCAGTTAACTCATTTAATCTATTCAATCTATTCTGTTTCACCTCCAAATCAGGAGTTCAACTATCAATCAATATGTGAGCTCACCTGAGTTCCACCTCTTGATCAATCTGTTCTACCTTTCAATCAATATGTGAGCTAATTATCTATAAATTGAGCATTCAATCTCCATTTTCAACAATCACGAACTTTAAATCTTTGTGTCATTTGTAGGTTGCTAGCATGATATCTAAGAGTCACCATACCACAAAGAGGAGAAGAACAATGGAAGCCATGATGCACAATAGGGAGTTTTACATTGTTTAATTTTAGTCTATTTTGCATCTATTTCATTGGTTTGTTTTTGAATTACTTAAATAGTTAAGGGATTTGTGATTTGCCTTATTTCCTATTTAGGAATGATGAATTTGAGCATAGCATAGGTGGCTCAATTGGTATCTATTGGTGTTAAGATGGATGAATATGAGAAGTGTCACATCTTACTTGTTATTTTCCTAATTTGTGGGAATACCTTGTTATGGCTATCGGTAGTACTTCTATTATTTTGAAGTCTAATGATGTGGTGGGTGCACTACTTGGTGAAGAAATGTGGAGGAAGGTATCCATCAATTCGAAGGAAGCTGTAACTATTCATTGAAGGCCTAAGGAAAAAGGGTAGAAGAATGAGAAGCATAATAAATCCATGTCCAAAGGGTGTCAAAATCCCGTGGAAAGTCCAAAGCCATCTACAAGAATTGTGGTAAATGAGGACACATCTATAACAAATGCAAAGAAGAAAAGAAGAAGAAGAAAATGGAAGTATGATTCAAATTCTGAGTCTGAGAAGGAAAATGGTGATGCATTCATTACAGATTTCTCCACTCATGCAGGTAATGATGCATGGTTAATTGACTTAGGTGCATCTTTTCATATGACTTCCAATAGAGATTGGTTTTCTGAATATGAATAATATGTTACTATTTACTAAGTTGTCATTAGTTTTATGTCCAAAGTCATCCTATATACTCTAGTCGGTTAACACTATAGAAATACTCAGTTGGTAAGCACTAAAGCAGTTGGTTATAGAAGAAAGAAGTCACATAGTTTAGTATACACCAAGCTTTCTACCGAGTAACGCTCTATGTCTACCGAGCAGTTTAGATGGCATACCGAGTTAATATGAATTGAGTGAAACGTGTTACCAGATTCATTGAACCTGGACACATATATGGAAACATGTTACAAGATCGAGGAACAGGGAATCGTTATCACATAGGAAATTGCACCTTAAGATTTTCTATGATTTTGAGGACATCCATCCAATGAAATAATTTGTATGGTTATTCATTCGATGAATCATGTTTGTAAGATTGAAGAATGAACAGATCACCATCATAAGAGATCTATTTATACAACATGAAATGAGGATCAAAAACTAGGAAGCAAGACATGTGTGATAGATAAGATGAAAGGCAAAATCATGAGAAAGCATAATGTGTTGTGACTATTACGACTGACAGAGATATTCATAGGTCATCGAGAAAGATTTTAGAGAACAGTTAAGGAACAAAGTAAATAGAAGGGTACCGAGTTGATTTATCAATTACCAAGGTATGGTATGAGCAAGGTAATTTCATATTGAGCACATAGAATCTGCTATAACATTTCAGATGTGAAGTTGTAGATATTTTGTAAAGATTTTGATTGTATTATTTTGAGTT
Source organism: Cryptomeria japonica (assembly GCF_030272615.1). Classification (NCBI taxonomy): domain Eukaryota; kingdom Viridiplantae; phylum Streptophyta; class Pinopsida; order Cupressales; family Cupressaceae; genus Cryptomeria; species Cryptomeria japonica. The sequence goes on from NC_081411.1 coordinate 131,681,392, forward strand.
GTAAGAGAAACCTTTAACAGGGTCAAAGACTCTAACAAAGTCTATAAATTATAAAGCCTTTAACTAGGTACAACATTTAGTATAAGTGTTGTAAAATCCTTTAGCAAGGTAGATCTAAAGATCTTGATACTCCTAACAGGGTAAGCTATCAGAAATAGCTAGACATGTAGCTCTAACTGAGGAACCTTTATTATTGCAGTAGTGAAGTTGTGGGTATCATCCCCACCGCAGTTTTTCTCTCTAACAAAGAGTTTATGCGTAACCAAAATATATGTGTTATGGAGTGAAACATGTATGAATGTTATTTATATGTTTTAGCTTTATATTATGTTTCAACAATATTCAGTTTATGCTTAACAGTAAAGTTTTTGTTGAAGAAAAGTTTTGAAGTACTGATTCACCCCTCCCCTCTCAGTACATTAGCTTTCCATATTGGACCTAACAATTGGTATCAGAGCTTCAATCTTGGAAAAGGGTTTAAATGCCTAAAGAGAAAGATCTTATCAATGGAAGGCTACAAATAATCTCGGAGAATTGTGAATCTTGAAATTGAATTGGATCATGCTAATCAAGTGATTGCAGACATGTAGACACAAATGCAAAGATCACTGAAAGTTAGAAGAAGATTGTTTGATGATTTGCAGGACTCACAAGAGTTGGTGGAACAAATTGAGACATCATTTGAGAATAGTATATCTGAAGAGACTAAAGAAATGATTGGAGTATTGAAAGAAAAGAACAAAGAACTGACTGATTAGTTAAAAGCAATGAAAAGAGAACATGAGCATTTCAGCACACAGATGATTGAAAATCTTGATGCATTGAGGACAACCGAGGATAACATAAGAGATACAAAAAGAGAAAAACAACAACTTGAAGCACTGGTGTCTGAAAAGGATGATGAAATCACAAGGATGACTGGAATTCAACAAAATCTATCTGATAAATTGGGTTATGCACATCATGAAGCAAATCTAAAAGAAAATGAGAATCAAGCATTGAAACTTGAAATATCAAGATTGACCAATGAACTTGAAACAGAGAAGAAATCCAAAGAAACACTAAAGAAACGTTATGAAGCATCAAAGATGTTGGATGAGCAACTGAATATAAAATGACCCAACAAAGTTGCAGGACTCAGTTACAAAGGAAAAGACTCTACCGAGAAAGGAATCCACATCACCGAGAGAGGAGAATCATCAAGGCAAGTTGGAAAAAAGAAGAACATCAAAGGAAAGAAGCCTATTTGCAACTACTGTGGAAAATAAGGACATACTGCCAACATGTGCCAAATCAAAAAAGGTAAGCAATTGAATGTCACTAGCTCTAATGGTTATTGTTACAATTGCAATAAGTATGGTCACACATCTAATCAATGTAGGACTAAGTCGATTAACAATTATCAGAACGCAAAATTCAAGGGGTTTTGCAAAAACTGCAATAGATATGGTCATAGTACCAAGAAGTGTTGGTTAAAGCAAAAAAACTATATGTGGTCTTCACACCAAGCAAATGCTAGAAGTTACCGAACTCACATAGATATCAACCGATAGTATACTATAGTACCATGGGATTACAATACAAGGATATGGTGTGAATGTTGTGGAAGATATGGACATATAAATGCCAACTGCTTTATAAGGTTTGGAATGAACAACCGAAGATCATGGAGAAATCCTGGTATGGCATGTTTTCATTGTCACAAAGTTGGACACTTGGCCAGAGATTGTAGAGATCAACCTAGAGGAGATACTGAGGAAATAAGAAGCAAATTATAGATGATTTGGAAAAAGAAGGAAAATGTGTCAACTAATGAAGAAAACACCTTACCTACCGAGTTAGGTGCATCTATTTCAAATTAATCGGTAAAGGTATGAAGGGACTGCATTCTCTCAAGGTTATATCTTAACAGTTCCTATTTTGTCATGTACTTAATTCCAAAATCTACATAGCTAAGATGCAATAGCAAGTTTGAAATTTTATCTAGTCTTTTGGAGTACCAGAGAAGTCAGTAAATGCAGGAAGCCTGTCTAGTCGGTAAAAGCATAAAAAGGAAGGTAATAAGTTTAAAGGAACCGAGTGCATTTAATGTTTTCTGACCTAACAACACAAAGCCCAATAAGGTAAAATGTGTACTTAAAGCCTTTTGTGCAGTCATTTTACACTTACCAAGTTTTCAGAAAGCAGAGCTAAGTGATTCAAAGGTGATCAAACTCCTCCTGAGAAAATTTCAAGGTATTTATTCATCAATCTCAACACATTTTTCAAGCAAGTCAACCGATCATATTATTTGAGAATACCTGCTTTATATTTACTAAGTGGAGAGCGTTTGTTGGTTAAGTTTCAAACCCTAAGTTTTTTTTTGTTAGTAATTATCCAAAGTTTGAAATGGCTCCAAAGATTTAGAAACTTGTTGTTGTTGAAACCATTGAGAATCCCTCAATGAAATATTCCTTACCTCCCCAAGTAGCATCCGAACCCGATGATAAAACAACATTTTCTCTAATTCCAGATAGGGTTCTATTAGTTGAGGATGTCAAATTCTACACTAAGTGTCATGTTGAGGAACTAGGTCATATTGAGATCAAGGGCACGTATGATGAATTATGCACCGATGGGAATCTAGATAAAAAATATGAGCATATCAAAGTTAAGGGATTGACCAAAGACCTAACCTACCCATGAGTCTTCAAACCCCAATGGGTTAAATTTATTTTGAGCAGAGTTCATGATGACTTTATGTGGTTAGAGGAGCAACCATTCAAAATCACCAAGGAAATCATCCACTTAATCATCGGATACCCTATATTTGACCATGCCCGAGCTCAAAAAATGATTTCACAGAAAGAATTGATCACTTTAACCAGAGTTGAATATGATTGCAGAGGTCTGAAATTGAATAATGTTACAGATGCAGAGTTGAAGTTTGCAATTAGAGTCATAGGTTATTGTTTCTTTCAGTCGGCAAGGGAAAACAATGTACCATGTGTAGCTGTTGATTTAGCATACAAAATTGTGAAAAAGGGTATGAAGATTGACCTATGCGAACTGTTGTTGAAAAACCTTTTTGAAAATATCAACACCATAAGGCAGTTGAAGAAGAACAACTCGACAAACACACTAAAGTTTGGGTCACTCTTAGTATGCTTGTTTTTCTATTTTCAGAAATTCTTTCCATCAGTCGGTAATGTAGTTTGGGAGCTACACCGACCAATCACCCATCAAATAAATGACTTCATCAATCAGCTAGGTGGTAACTTCAATGAGATAATGGATGATTACTTTAGAAAATTTCAGGAAAAGATGCATAACAGGCACAAAATACCACCCCAGTTAGTGGAGAAATACAAGGATAATATATGTTTTGAAGTGGACACCGACTACTGTTATGTCAATGCAGTAGAACCAAGAACTCAATCCTTGTCACCTATGGGTTGTGAGATTGATTCTGACATTACGCAGTAGCAGATAGATGCCTTTCTTGCACTTCCAAGGAATGCTACCAAGATCAGGTATGGTACCCATGAAGAGGTCAAAGAAAAAGTTAAGATGAGCATTGTAGTTCCTAAGGCTACAAGGAAAGCAACCAAAATGATCAAAGTATTAATAGAGAAATTTGGAGAAGATTCTTCCTCCACTCCTGTCAAGAGCGATCAAGTCATCACTGAGGAGGAATCTGGAGCACAAGAAGTAGAAATTACATTGAGCACCGAGTTGCAAAAACGTAAAATTTTGAAAAGGAAGAAACAAGATACATCACAGGTATCACCTACTCCTCCAGTGAAGCGCCCCAATACTAGATCATCTGCAGTGTCACCGCGTAAGAAGCAGAAAAATGTTGCAATGCCTAAGGTAACAAAAACTTATAAGAAGTCTACTCGGAGACTCATTTTGAATAAAGATTCAAGTGACACAGAATCTGAAGACGTAAGTAAATTTCAGATTGTTAAGAGCACAAAGAAAGATGTACATAGTTGATATTTTTTGTGCAAATCTGAAACAATATGGTGGATTCGGAGCATTTAGATATGTAAAATATGAATCCATAACTGATGCAAAAAAGAGGCAAATTGAAGAAGCTGTAATTTGCACACTTCTTAAATTCCGATTAGTCCCATTGGAAGTAACTAATTCTCTTCCAAAAGCATTGTACTTACACATTGATAATAGGTGGAAATATGCTATGGACTCGGAAAAGCAGATGAGAGAAAGAAGTTTGGTACATCTCTTTCCAAACATGTTGGTAGATGAGATAAGTGAACATCTAAAAAACTACCAGACAAACTTCCTAGTCAAGCAAAGAGCCTTGGAACTGATGAATGGCCTTTATCTTGAAGTAGAGAAAGAGAGAAAAGAAAAATGGCAAGAAATTTTTTGAATCAAGAGTGCTAATGAGCAAGGTGAAGTTGAAATAGTTGATATCACCGAGCAATATCCTGCAGGTACTATACAACTTGATGAGGATATCATGGATATCGAGGTACATGAATAGGAGATGATAAAAGGGAATGCCTAAGCCAAACTGGTATCAAGTGAATCAGTTTTGGAACAAGTCAAGTCCTATCCTTCGGTAACTCAGCATGTTTCAACTGAGACACCTCAGGACACTGAACAAGGAAAAGAGGGTCAATAGTCTACCAAAGGAGAAGCTACTTCTTAGACCACTGGGGAATAGACTTCTCAAGCCCCAACAAGCACTGAAACTATTGCCACTGAGACCCTAAGCAAGGAATCATCGAAGGCTACATCTAAGGCTAAAGAAACTAACAAAAGTGTTTCCTCTACCGAGCAACCTATCGAGGGTGAACAAGCCTCCCAAGCCATTGTATTGGTTTAACCGATGAAAGCCTCATCATCTAAACAGAAGAAAATGAAGAAGCATAGTTTCAAGCTAGATCTATCAAAGCTGATTATGTTGCCAAATGTAGACATTTCAAAACTAAAAGGGCAAGCACTCATTGAATTCGGGGAACTATGCAAAGCCAAAGTAGAATAAGAGAGACAAATGGCTATACAGAAGAAAAAAAAAGTACTTCAAAAGGTTAAAGCAATATTAACAGAAATGCTAACTGAAGCTACCGTGACAAAAGATGTAGCCATCCATATTCAACTGGATGAATTCCTCACTAAAATAGAAGCATCTGGAGTAGACGCATCTGAATACCTAAGCAAATTGAAGGACAAAGAGCTCATTGCCAAAATTATTGAAGAGGTATAGAAAGCCATTGCTATCGGTAAAGTTAAGCTAGCCGGACTCATTGCTGAGTTGTCCCCTCAACTCAAACATATTCTTTATTTATTTCAAAAGCTCTGTACATTTTCTTTATTCATTAAATATATCAAGAATAAAACCGAAGTTCTTGAAAAAGAGATCACCGATCTCTCAAATAAATTGACCACCGAGCCCAATTCTATTCAGAATTTCTATACCAAGTTACAATCTCTCATGGCTCAACAGTTGGAACTTCAAAATGAAGAGCACAAAATACGAATGGATGTCATGACTCTTCAAACCTTATTCATTCCACACTTGTCCTCCATCCAAGAGCAGATTAACCGAGCTACCTATTTATCCACTCAACAAGAGGGAAGCACTTTAGATGGTCTGATTTCACTGTTAGCTGATATTACAACTTAGAATTCCCTAATGGACAATGTCAAGAGTGCCCTTACCAATTCTCTCACTGATGCTTGAACTAAGTACAAATCTATTTTTGATCAGTTGCCTCCACCGAATGGTAACTAGTTTTGATGTTTGTCAAAAAGGGGCAGTATAGTGTATACAAGAGGAAGTATGCTAAGCAGATAAGAGTATCCAAATGTATAGGTAATTTTGATAGGGGGAGCAGTGAATACTGAATAGTAAAGCTGCATGCAAAATTAGAGTTATGTACAATATATTGATAAGGGGAGTATATCTGAGTATACTATTTATTGACAATTGTATATACTGTCAGTTTAGTCAAATTTTGTAAGTATATAGGTTTTTGAGTTACGACTTTGAAATGAGTTTTGTCAAACATACCAAACTAATGTCAAAAAGGGAGATTGTTACTATTTACTAAGTTGTCATTAGTTTTATGTCCAAATTCATCCTATATACTATAGTCAGTTAATAATGTAGACGTATAAAAATGACCATTTTCCTAAATGAATATTTTATGTTCATTTCTCTATTTAATTAAATCCAATTTAATTAAATTACTCGCATTCCTCTATTTAATTAAGTAAATTACTCAATTAAATTCACTATACCCATTTAATGAATAAATCATTTTATTCAATTAAATCCCTTCTTTCCACTTTTAATTAAATTCAAATTTAATTAAATAGTTATCCTAAATTAAATAAATCTAATTTATTTAATTGTAACCAAATTGAATAAAATTCATTAAATTCAATCAAATCCTATTATCCCTCCATCCACTTGCTTCCTAAACCCCTTCCTAATTTCTTCTAGACTCTTCTAAATCATTTCTAGTTAGCCTAACCCATCTTCTAAACTTTGTCACATCCCTAAACAAAGGGAAGTCACTTCTCAAACCCTTAAAGTCTTTGATAACCATTAAAGGCTTCAAGTCTTCAACCACTTAATTTCTCAAAGTCTCCCAAACCATTAATGGTTAATTCAACCCTCTTACATGGTTAGAGACTTTTTGCCTAACTTAACCTTCATCCAACCCAAGGGTCTCATCAAGCCTTTAATGCTTTGACCATGATTATCTCTTAATCATTTGCACAAGGGTTTATCCTTGGATTAACTCTTAATCCAATGGGTAAGCCTAACTTAAGCTTAACCCTTATCTCTAGATAACCATAAGGTCTTCTCAGGCATTTAATACCTCCAACCCCTTCTCTCAACCCAACCCTATGTTGACACTTGTCACCATTTCATTGGTGCAAATTGCAAACATGGATCCCCAACTTTCAAACTCAACCCTTGATCAACTCTTTCAATCCTGACCATCCATTGCCCTATTTTTGCTATAAATAGAGCTCTCATTCCTCCATTTTTATAGATCAATCCAAGTTTGTAGTATCATACTTATTCTCAAATACATTCAAGCTTTCATTTCATATATGCTCATCATTTTAGCCTCTCTTTTAACTAGGATTTAGTCTAAATATGCATGTTTAGAATACTTTCTTTATCATTTAGCTCAATCATAGACTAATATATCATGTTAGGATAGTATTTATACTAACCTTGTCATCTTATAGTTAGTTTATTGCATTTCTATAATCATGCATAGCTTAGGATGCATCTCATATTAAACCCAACAAAAAACATCCCTCGTTCTTGCATTTGCCATCCCTAAACCATTTTGCTTAGTGATCTAAAAGAAAAAACATTGGTTTGAGGGACCATGTAAGATAGAGAACCATGGGACCAACCTTGGGAAGATGAGTGATACTTCATTACTCCATAGCTTGCACCAAGATGTCCTGTGGGTGTGTGAGCAAGGCTCCATAGAGCTCCATTTTTCGCATTTTGAGTTCTATCGACCCGCTTTTCCCACATACATTTTTGGCGCCCACCATGGGGCATTACCCCATATATGAAATTGGTTTTTAAATTTGACCACTTTTGCAGGTCCGCGAAAAAAAATGATTTAACGCGTTAAGTTAACTTTTTAGCACATCTGGTTAACAGCCTAGCACATTCAATTCACTGTTCAGCGCGTGGAGTCCATCATCTAGTGCATGAAGTCCATACATTAGCACATGACTTCCACTAATCTTTTCCTGTAGGTCTCGGCGTGGGAGAAAAATAGAGCAGCGCTTGCGGCACACATAGTAGCGCATCCCGAAAATAGTGTAGCGCGTTGAAATCTTATTTTAGCGCATCGCGCATACAGTTTGTTCTGTAGCGCATCACAGACAGAAAAGAAAAAAACTAAAATTGTAACCGAAAGTTAAAAATTAGTCTTGTGGAAGTCCACCAAATCATCTAACATTTTTTTTTTTCCTCTGGTTTTCTTGCAGGATTCTAACAAATTTGTTGCAGAAAGGAGCTTAATCTTAGAATATTTAGATGGTTAGGATTTTCACTAACTTAGTTAAGTTAGTTTAAATTTTTGAATGTCTTTTATTCTTAAAATTGAATTCACTTATTTCTTTTGGGCTATAAAAAGAACCACTATCAGAAATTTTCTTGCTTTTATAAGAGAAAAACTTTATTTTAGGCTCTAAAACGAACAATACAAACTTCCATTTTTTTTGCAAAAGTAGATATAAAAAGAACCTCACCATCCTTTAGTGTATAAAAGGATTTATTTTCAAATTTTGCAAAGGAAAGAACCTCACTTACGAAGTTTTGTTACAATCAAAAGAGGGAAGTTATTCCCCTTTTTCAATTTTCTTTTGTTGACCATATCAAAATTTTTGCTTTGTTGACCAGGATTCCTTCACTAGATTAAATAATCATTGCTTTGAGGAACTTAAAACGAACACCATGCTTTTTTTGGAGCAACATCTCCAAGTAGAAGTTAGCAAATCATTGTCTTGAAGGCTAAAAAGAACAACTTGATTGCCTTGTTTCGAAAGTGGAAGGTATATGCTCTCCCCTTAACTGGGTGATCAAAAAGCCAAACCACTCTTAAGCTTTCTATATTTCACACATAAAACCTTTAGCAGGTCTGCCTTCCCAAAGAGTTGGAATCAACTCTTAAAGTCGTTTATGGCCGGTGTGAAGGGAACGACCTAAGTGGGGAACGACTTTGATGTCAAGAAGTCCAACCCACTATAATCAAACATGGAAAGTGACGAAAGTCCTTTTCAATGGTTGCGCGTAGCATTTAGCCTTCCCCCAATATCCTCGAGATACATAAATCCTTTGTTCTAAAGGTTGGGAAGCCTCCTGAGGGAGTTTATCACTGACGGCCGAACGGGAAGCCTAATTATGAACCCTAGAAATAGAAGCTTTGAACTGAGTTAGTAACCAGACATTTATAACACCATAGTGCAAGGGTGGGGAAGAATCCACCCCCAAGATTACTCACCATATATCTCCCAAGATAACTACTCAACTATGAAGCGATTCACTTTGAGTTAATTTCTGGCAAAAGGCAAAAAAATGGGCACCCTCTAGGGGGTGACATGGCTGTTTGAGCTGACGGAGTATCGAGACTAGTGGGCTATGATGTTATTTATGACCTTTGAATAAAGAGTTTTTCTGAAGTGTATTATTCGTATCCAAACCTGTTAAAACATTGGGGATTTGAAGACATCCTCGCAGAACATACACTCTTTGTTAGATTAGACAAAATGGTTGTACTTTTTGTGCCGTGCTTGCATTTATTACTTCAGAAAATCATCCATCAAATCTGAAAAATTCACAACAAAAATTCAAAATTTACAAAAAACCAACCAAAGGAAAAATCAGGGCAGTTTAGCGCATAAGAGAAACTTCTTAGCGTGTGAGGTACTTTTGTTAGCACATCCAACCATCAAGTTAGCGTGTTAGTTCCAAATAGTAGCATTTTTATCCCAAAATCAAAACAGTGTGAAAACATTTAGCACATCAGAAAAATAGTCTAGTGTGTGAAAGCATCAGCTTAGCGCGTGGAAACCCAACATTAGCGCATCAGGTTCAAAATTTAGCGCGTTACAGGCCCAGGCTAGTGCATGACTTTTTAAATAGATAGAAAACAATTTTTGAACAGTCAAAACTTTAGCACGTGTCTGGGGGCAGCCTAGCGTGTGTGGTCCTTATTTTAGCGCGTGAAGTGAATTGGGTAGCACATCCTGTCTCTGTTTTAGCGCGTGACCAAAATTAAAAAGCCAAGGGGCAAAATAGTGAGGAAATTTAAAAATTTTTGAAAACATTTGCAGGAGCCTTTTTCCATCAACATCATTTTTCATCAAAGCAGAGTGGCAAAAACAAACCGTTAAAAACTATTTCTTGAGCTAAGTTTGTGTCAAAACAAACGTTGTAAAAATCCTAAACTGATCGCACAATAAAACGTATCTATCCTATCATAATCTGGAAACCTCATCATCAGTATCAACAGAATCCTTTACCATCTTACAGATTTCATCTCAAAAACACTTGTTTAAAATTTTCAAGTTGTCAAATCAAGTCTCTATATCGGGAGGCTTTTATCCATATCATTTGACACGCTTTGTCGTGAAGGGGCATCTAAACCTTCACTTTGATAGAGTAAAATTTGAAATTTTCCAAACAAGATCAACCGAATCCAAACAAATCAAGGGAAACCATTGATCACTCATGCATGACTAATCCCCATATTCTGAGAAGAAAGAACCTTTATCATAACATCACGTTGAAGAAACAACAACCTATTTTTTCCAAGTTCATAAAGAGAAATAAGTTTTTATACATCAATCGTCAACTCTTCAAATCGCATCGGGTATTCCTTCATCACGTCAAACATTATATCCAAAACAAAACCAATGAATTTGACAAGGAGCACTTGAAAACAAAAGCCTACTGTCAAAAGTCTTCTTTTAATCAAATCATAAACCATGGAGGAAAAAATCAATCCAACATTCTTGCTCGATGAGTGTATCACTTATAACACATCTCGACTAGAACCACCCACCCTTGAGCAACACATCAAAGAGGATTTTGTCCCCTTCGTCACTGAAAGTTTCTACTAAAAATGCCTGTTACTCGCTCTTAAAGAAACCTACAAAGTGAGACACACGCAGAGTCCAGTATGAATTGAAGGTTGTCAAATCCTTTTGAAGTTCCACACTTAGAAGAGACTAAAATTTTTGAAGCACTTCTTCAGGAATGTCAGGAAAACCCTTCATTCCAAAAGCTTGTAGAAAGGCTTATGGAAAATGACAAAGAAAAGTATCTGCTCATGCTCACAAGTAAAGGCACTAAACTTCCCAAAGATTTAGACACAAACATATTTAAAACCGGATCTCGACAATATGCATATCAAGAACAACAAAGAGAAGAAGAAACTTGTAACTTTGGACAACACATACTTGAGCAACATATTCCAGAACAACGTATACCAGAAATGTATATACCTGAGCTAGAAACTCCATAGCAAAATATACCATTTAACACACCTTTTCAGGTAAGAACTAATACAAGGGAAGAACTTTTCCCTTGACAAGACAATGTACCTTTGGCAGCCCTTACTCAACAAATGCAAATGTTACAACGACAAATATAGGACATGCAACAAGGGACAACAGTATGGTACTCTTTAAACAAAATCTATCATTATCCTTTTGTTGGGAGATTACACATGATCCCTTTTCTCCAAACTCAGATGTGCCTAAATTTGATAGATATGATGGGAAAAGTGATCCCCGAGACCATGTTCGAGAATTTTGCACAATGAGTTTTGAATTTGCTCATGATGACACCTATCTAATGAGATTATTCCCAAGAAGCTTGGGAGGGCAAACAATGGAATGGTTATCCAAAATTACACCACCTATCAGATCATTTGATGAATTGGTTAACAAATTCATAACTCAATACTCCTATAACATCCAACATGCCATAACCATGCTAGATGTTTGCAACACCAAACAAAAGAACAATGAAACATTCATGATATTCCTTCAACGCTGGCGACATATGGTGTCCAGATATCCTCGAGATATTCCTGAAAAGGAAAAAATGGAAATCTTCATTGACAATTTGAATGATGAAATGAGTTACAGACTAAAACTTCAATGCATACCGTCTTTCACTAAATTGATTGAAAATGGCGTCCAAGTAGAGGAAGCATGTGTCAAAAGGGGAACACTCAAATTCTACAAAGACGGAACAAACTCATCAAACTACAATAACTAGAACAACACCAACCTAGACAAATCTTGATTCTGGACTCGGAGTAAAAATGAAGGCAATAATGAATCACATGATCCCAAATCTAAGCAACCAGTGCTTGCATTATCCGGAAATCCTCAAAATACAAAGAATCCTAAAAATGCTAATCTAAATGCTAACACATATGTACCAAACACCGATCAAGGACAACTCAACACAAACAACACCAATGATACTCAAAGCAAAAACATGAATCCAGGACCTAACAACAATTCACTCAACAACATGAACAATTTCCAAAAGTGTATCTTCACACCACTGGGGCAATCAATTGAATCAGCATTTAGAGAACTTTTGGCAAACAAGATTCTTTCTTTGCCTCCAATCAACAACTATGAACCCCAAATCAAACCACCTTGGTGGAATGATTCATACTATTGTGATTACCATTGTAACAAGGGTCATCGGACAAATGATTGCATGAGATTGAAACACATGGTGCAAGACATGATTGATCGAGGTGACTTAACGGTAGATGGTCTCAAAACAAATGGTGATCATGGAGCCTTTAAAAATCCTCTCTCGAATTACAACAAGGATGGAGCTTCAACCTCGGATGATACATGCGGAGCTCGTATCAACCATATCTACAACAACATCATAAATCACATATTAGCTGAAGATCATCAAGTAAATGTCATCACCATCCGAGATCGGCATGATCATGAATCTGTCAATGTAACAACCCGAACTCAGAAATATGTTTTAAAAGGACATACGTCACCTGCAACTACTACACCAAAAATCCAATATGACTTGGTTAGCCAACTACGCAAAACTCTAGCTCAGATATCTATACTGGAATTGCTGAAACTATCACCGAAGCACGAAGACATATTAGAAAAAGCACTATTAGAAACCAATGTACCTCAAAATCTGGATACAGATAGATTTCAAGCCATGGTCGCCCATATGACTGGACCTCATAACCTCACCTTCTCAGAGCATGACAATACTTCCTTGAGCCATCCGCATAACACTCCTCTCCATATCGAAGTCATTGTTTGCAAACACTGAGTAAAATGAGTCTTAATAGATGGAGGAGCTGGACTTAATATATGTACTTTAAAGCTTATCCGTGCATTAGGCTTTTCAGAAGAGTCTATTGATCCTTGTAAGAAAATTACCATAAAGGCATATGATGATGAGGAAAGGTCCTCTAAAGGAACTATGATGTTACCCATTCAAGTAGGACCAGTGCAAAAGGATACTATATGTCAGGTCTTAGACATAGATCTCACCTACAATATTTTGTTAGGGCAACCCTAGATACATGAAATGCAAGCAGTACCTTCTACGTATCACCAGTGTGTCAAATTTCCTTATGACGGACAAGAAATCTCCATATCTACTGATCACAATCCATTTCAACATTGCAACGCAATGGGGGCAGCCCAAGACAGTTTGGTTCCTCATAATAGAGAAAAGAAGCGATCTTCAACATCAAATCTACAAATAACAAAGCCCAACTCCTTATTTGGAGATGTCAAGCAGCAAATGCAAATCAAAGACCAAGGTATGGGAGAATACTCTTTGGAGCCTTTATGTTTGGCCAAATTGCCAACATCACCTAGATCTCATAGATTGCCTACTACATCAACACATCTGGCCACTCAGCCCATCACCAAATTTGATGGTACCTTCATCCAATTGGGCACTCTAGCACATGAATCAGAAGACAAGGATGTTCTCAGTTGGTTATACAAAGATGAGGAAGAAGGTAACAAAGCAACTACTCTGGACATTGTTCTACCAACACATCTATATGGAAAAGGATACTTGATCATGCAGCAAATGGGATATGATGATAAAGGACCTATTGGAAAATGCAAAGAAGGAGTCACTGAACCCATAGATCTTCCTTCATGACCCAATAGAGATAAAACAGGATTGGGTTGTGAGCTTACTTTCCTATTAAAAAAGCCACCCAGCATAACTACAAAACCTCAATGGAAAGTAAAGAAGAAGTACAAAGAAGAATCCTGGCAGGAAGCACTCTTTGAGTCAACAGAAACAATCCGCAAGGCATGGGAATGTTAAGATCAGAAGTTATATTAGGAAAAGCTTCTAAGCCACAAAATCGCCATATCTATAGCAATAGCTCATGTTCAAAATCCACTATTTCAAGAACCAATAAAATCATCTTCGGATACCTTTATTTCTCCCGAAGGAGGCACAGACTATGAACAAATATAGAAAGTAGAAGTAGGATTTGACACAAAATCAACAAAAACTATTAAAATGGTATCCATCATCAAAGATTTGTTTTCACCATACAACATACCTATTTACAACACTGATAGAATCTGGGATGATGCCTTAGAGGCTGATTCCAATGAATATGAATGGGGTACCTTCTCCAATGCTACTATAGATATCCCTAATGATACTGATTCCATATCCCTTTCTCAAGAAGAACATAACGCAAAAGATAGACCTCTTGAATTTGGACCACAAAATATCTATGATGCCAAGGAAAGCGAATAGAAACATTATGAACAAGTCTATACGGAAGATAATACTATCAAAGACCTCGAAGAAATCCTGGACTCCTTTAAAATCAAGAACAATTACAATGAAAACTCTGTCCTAACACTTACAGTAGCAAAACTTGATCCACCTAACGATTCCTTACCGCTTGTCTTTCCTGACCTCATCGACTAGGATGAACCTGAAATCCATGATATACCAATTTTCCCAGATGATGAATCTATTATCCATTACCTATGTACCATAAATCCAGAAATAGGCTCTACCAGTGAACAAAGTAATGATGTTTGCCAATCAAGGAGTGCCAAGTCTCTCAGTCGCAAAAATAAATCACAAGAAAAATCTGATACTAAAAACCAGTTAATGGCAGCTTTAGATCACAAAAAAGTAAAAATAAAGGACACATCTGAGGGTGAAAACCTTTTTAAGGCACCTAACGATGGGCGACTTGACACTCTTCCTGAACACTTTCATGAGTGATCACCCATATTGATTGAGCCCACTCAATTAATCAACATTGGTACCACAGAGGCAGTAAAAAACATACACCTTGCAGAATCTCTGACAGAGGAAGAAAGATCAACATTCATCATTTTCTTTAAAGAACAACAAATTAATTTTGCTTGGTCATATGCCGATATGCCCGGAGTGGATCCACACTTAATCATGCATCACTTGTCCATCTCTTCATGAGTTAAACTAGTTAAGCAAAAGCTACGAAAGATGAATCCACAGGTAGCACTCATGGTCAAAACTAAACTAAAGAAACTATTAGATGTCAGATTCATCCAACCCATTGACTATGCAGAATGGATTTCCAACATTGTTCCAGTATCAAAACCAGATGGTAGTATCAGAATATGCACTGACTTCAGAGACGTCAACAAAGCTTGTCCAAAAGACGACTTTCCTCTGCCTACTATCGACATAATTGTAGATCTCACAGAAGGCCACGCAATGCTCTCACTAATGGACGATTTCTCTGGCTATAATCAAATCAAAATAGCCCCAGAAGATCAAGATAAAACCTTGTTCACCTATCCTTGGGGAACGTACTATTGGAATGTTATGCCTTTTGTCTTAAAGAATGCAGGGGCCACTTATCAAAGAGCAATGACAACATTATTCCATGACATGATGCACACATTTATGGAAGACTATGTGGATGATTTACTAGCTAAATCCTTCACCAAAGTAGAACATCTCAGCATCCTAACAAAGATCTTTGATCGATTGGAGAAATTCCAAGTCAGGCTCAATCTTAAGAAGTGTGTCTTCAGGGTTACATCAGGCAAGTTACTAGGCTACATAGTCTCAACTAAAGGTATCGAAGTAGATCTAGCAAAGGTACAAGCCATTATGGACATGCCACCACCAAAGAATATCAGTCAACTCAGATTTCTACAAGGACGACTTCAATCAATCAGGCGATTCATTGCTCAATTAGCAGATAAAAGTCTACCATTTAACCATTTACTACACAAAAATGTACCATTCAGATGGGAAACCAAGTGTGCATAATCTTTTTACCAAATCAAATAGTACCTGATGAATCCATAAGTTCTAGTACCACCAATCGCAGGAAAGCCACTTATCCTATATATCTCAACAATAGATATATCGCTGGGGGCACTATTGGCACAAGAAGATCAACAAGGAAAGGAATGGGACATATATTATATCAGTAGGACATTGAATGGCTATGAACTTAACTATACATTCATTGAAAAGGCTAGCCTAACAGTGGTCTTCGCATCTTAGAAGTTTTGACATTATATGCTAGCACACACCATTAAGCTGGTCACAAAAATTGATCCTCTCAAATATCTACTCAGCAAGGTATCTCTTACAGGTTGATTGGCTGAATGGGTCATGATTCTCAGTGAATTCGACATTTAATACATAGAAAGATGAGCCATTAAAGGACAAGCAATTGCAGATCAGCTGGCTGAAGCACCGCTACTAGGAAAACAAACCATGGAGATTGAATTTCCAAATAGGGACATTCTTGCTCTTTCTACCAAAGAATGGACCTTATACTTTGATGGATCCTAGACACAACATGGTTCGGGTGCTGGCATTCTATTCATCACTCCTGAAGGACACACTATACCAAGATCATATAGGCTTATGTTTCCATGCACAAATAATGTGGCTGAATATGAGGCATTGGTTATAGGCATCAAAATGGCCATCGAATGGAAAATCACAGAGTTAAAGGTCTATGGAGACTCACAACTATTCGTCCATCAAATCAACAATGACTATCAGACAAAAGATGACAAGCTACTACACTACAAGTGAATGGTGGATGACTTCAAATAGTATTTTGTGCACATCACCTTCGAGCGAATACCAAGGTTGAACAACAAAGTAGCTGATGCAATAGCTACTATTGCTTCATTACTACAAATTCCAGAGCAACAGAGTTGTTACGAGTTCCTAGTAGAGTAACTGTTCTCCCTAGCCTATGACCACTCTGAATCTCATGTTATCTATACCTTGACTGGTTCAGATTCTCTGTTATATGGATCAATATACAACTACTTCAAGCACAATATCTTACCCATTGACCAATCTCGTAACCAGAAACATAATTTTATCCGGCAAGCTACCCATTATACTCTTACCACTGATACTTTGTATCGTCGAGGTCTAGATGGTACTCTTCTTCATTGTCTTGATCGTAATGATTCTGATTCTGCTTTACACAAGCTTCACGAAGGTATTTGTGGCACCCATTCAAGTGGTACTACTCTTGCTAAAAAACTTCTAAGAATGGGATACTACTAGCCTACAATAGAGAAAGACTCATATCACTTCACCAAGAAATGTCCTAAATGCCAGATCCATGGTAATCTGATACATGCACCAGCATAGGAACTACAACCATTTACAACATCCTAGCCCTTTTGTCAGTGGGGACTAGACTTAGTTGGTAATATTCATCCTTCATCTTCAAATGGACACAAGTTCATTATAACTGCAACAGAATACTTTACCAAATGGATCAAAGCAGTTCCCATGACCACAATGATTGGGAAACAAATTGCCTCTTTTATTCTCAATTATCTGATCTACAGATATGGTATTCCAAGTTCAATCATCACAGATAATGGATGACCTTTCAAAAACCAAGATGTACAAGAACTATGTGAAAAATTCAAAATCCAACATCGGTTTTCTACACCATACTACCCACAAGGAAATGGTCAAGCAGAAGCATCCAACAAGACAATCTTGAAAATCCTAAAGAAAACGGTGAATGATACCGGCAAAGATTGGCATGTCCAACTCAATCCAGCACTTTGGGCATACAGAACCAGCATCTGCACACCTATAGGAGCAACACCATACTCATTGGCATATGGATCAGAAGCCATTTTACCCTTGGAGGTAGAAATCCCATCTCTTAGAGTCTCTTTGAAAGGTTTAATCCTAGATGAAGAGTATCGAGTTAACCAACTACAAGAACTCGAACTATTAGATGAAAGATGTCAGCATGCTTACACTCATCTCAAAGCATATCAACAATGCATGTGTAGGAGCTACAATCACAAGGTCATCCCTCGCAACTTCAAAGTTGGTGACCTAGTCCTCAAAGAAAATCCAAGAAATCAGCAAGATCGAGAAAAGAAAGGGAAATTTGAACCTAACTGGCTAGGCCCCTATGTCATCATATTAGTCTATGGATTAGGTGCCTATCAGCTAACAACTTGAAAAGGATATGTGCTCGACGAACCAACTAACAACATCCATCTGAAGAAGTACTACACTTAAGTAGTCTAGTGCACGGAAAAAGACAAAAAGACAAAAAAAAATCAAAAAATCCAGAAAAAGAAAAAACACAAAGTACAATAAAAACAAATGGTGAAAACCTGGTAAATAGGTGCTCTTGTGAAAGAACGGCTCCTCTATCTATCTCCATACCATTTTATCTGTAAAAACACTATCGGCCATCGCCTGAAACTTAGCACATATCCATTCAGGACATACTTAACGTAGTCACTATCCTAGTTTATCCATATATATCCTCTTACTGCATTCCACCATGGCTTGGAAATAATTGTACATATTCACATCAAGAGGCACCCTCAGCTAGGGGCATTAAAATCTTCCAAAAACTTGCAAACATTCAAGACATCAAAACTATTTTCAAAATTCAGAAACATTACATCCAACAACTAAAACTACGCTTCATCGCAAAACAAAACAAAAACAATCTTCACAAACATACCAAGGATGGATGATTTTCTGAAGTACTAAATGTTGCATTATAGCATAAAAATCTTGACTAGTTTTGCATTTTTTTCAATTATTGGATTCTCTTCCTTTTCTCACTAAATGCTTCAAAGCTAGAGATCATGGGAAACTTCTAATATTTTCTTAGTCTTCTATCTGGGAGGTGATCACTTGTACTGTGTGAATACTTGCCTCGAGACGTGATACATCGAATATCATTGATGGCCTGATTCCACTTCACGCATACCAATGATTTAATCTTGTCTGTTTACGCAATCTGCGCTCAGGTCATCCTAGTTCAATTATACCTTGACGCTTGTGCTATCTTGCAAAATCAAAACATCATGTAAATTTTTCTCAGGTCATTATGGTTCAATTATACCATTGTGCTTGTATAAAATTTCAACATATCCAAAAAATAAATAAATGCTCAATGTTGATACCTACAAAGAAAACAAACAACATATGGCTATATCGGATGGCAAATACAGAAGGAGGATGCTACCAAAAACATAGGTGCATGTCATTTTAAACATAGTTGCATATCATTTTACAATTAGTTGCATGTCATTTTAACATAGTTTCATATCATTTTACAATTAGTTGCATATCAAATCATACATCTCATTTTCAAGATACATCTCATAGCATATCAAATCATACATCTCATTTTCAAGATACATCTCACAAACATATTAAAAAAGCATACATCCTGCATCATACATTATATCATATATTTAAGCATTGCATCATCATAAATGAAAAGAGCACATAAGCACATCCATCCATATAAGACACCACATGATCAAAGAAAATGGTACCGTATATATATATATATATATATATATCTCAAAAATGATCAAAATGTACAAAATCTATCATCACTGTGTCTAGTACAAAGAATACAATGATAAAAAATACAACAAAGACCACGTCTCTCAAGTATGACTATCCCCTGATGGAGATGGTCTAGCTCCAGATGTCCCCACCCCTGGATCTCTAGGAGGGTCCTGTCTCGGTGGCCCTGTCATACCTCGACTCTCAGACTACAACCCAGTATCTCGAGATCAACTAGATCTCGATTGTGTGAAGATTTGTACTCGATGATCCCTGGGTACTGCAGCCTCATAATGTCGCTGGTAGTACTCCACCTCATGAGCTCTCAATGATAGCTCTCTCAAGGTGTCTCTCATCAGACCACCCGCTGCTGCTCTCTGCACACTGGCTGCAAGCTCCTCCGCTTGAGCCCTCTGCTCTACCTCTGTGTCCTGCTTAGTGGTCAACTATGCAATCTACCGCTAATATGTCAAAACCTATGCCTACAACTGTTGTACAGTCACTTGCAGGGTCCGAATCTAAGTATCCTCAACATGAATAGGGACCCGAACCCGTAGCGGTACCTGTGCAGGGGCATCCCCTTTGACTCTACCTATCCTCGGTGCTAGAGGTGGGAGCACATTCGTCCTCCTCCTCTGCACTGGTCGCATCACCTCATCAGTACCCCCCACTGTAGCTAGCACCTCCCCCACCCTCTCCTCTCCACTGGCTCCAATAGCTAATCCACCTCTCCCCTTATCTATCACCGCCTGTCTAACTGCTCTCTCCACACCTCTATCTCCTCTCCTCCCTCTATCTCCCCGCCTCCCTTTAACTCCTCTCCCTTGTCGACCTCCTCCATCATCTCCATCATCCTCATCATCTCCCTCTCCCTCCTCATCATCATCATCAAATGCTGGCCGCATCTCCTCGGGATCAGATATCCTGGCTACCGCCCGCGCAACAAACAATCTCGCAAACTCATATGTCATGCCCGCATCCAAAATCTCTAGGTCATAATCCCATATCTGACCCGCCATACCAACAAACTCCTCCGCCTCCACTGCGCTATCAATGGTCAGGCCCTAATCTTATACGTCCTGCCTCTGTCGTGCATATAAGCAAGCCCCCTAAGGTATATCCTACTATCGACCAAACTGTCTCAAAACTCTGGTCACCACAAAGCTCTCAATCACAAATGGGGTCCACCTAATAAGATATCTCGTCATGAAAATGTAGGGCATCTCCAGCCCATCCTCCACCCACACTTCACAACCTGTATACGGTAGCCATGTGATCGTATCGATGTCATCCAGCACTCTCCTCCAATGCTCTAGTTTGCCCAGCTTCTGCTGGACAACTAGACCCTTGTATCCATATGTATATGCGCATCCCACAGGCCTATCTCTATTTGCTAATGGCCTAGTAGCCGAAATGTGCTCCCGGCACCATACCTGTAACAACGTCATGCCAGCTGATAAATTGTCGTAACCAAGGTATACCTCCTCATGCAGGCCCCTGTACAGATGGGCTAGCATAGCCGATCCCCATGAAAACCTACGGCTCTGTGTAACCATCTCCTCTAAAACCAGCCCCCATCCCACCGAGAATCCGTTTGACCTACGATCAGGACAAAGGAATCCACCAATAAACCCTGCTAGTATTGATGGAAGTGGTGCATGATTCGGGTCTAGGAACTCCTGCCATGAGATCTCATATTCATAGACTGTCTCATCATGAAAAATGTGGTGAAGTGCCTCTGTACCACCCTCCTCTGACTGCTCATATGGTAGTAGTGCACCTACTACTAGTATGCATAGGATCCTGTAACAGTCCTCTGGTGTGACTGTCATCTCACCTATGGCAAAATGAAAGGTGTTCGTGTCGCTATGCCACCTCTCTGCAAGTGCTGTAAGTAGCCCCCAGTTCACAGTGAACCAAGACATATCCAATAGGGACGTCAACCCACATCTCTCAATGATATCAAGGTTGGCCTGAGTCAACCGCGGTATCAATGTCCACAGCCTCGAAAATCGCTCCCATGACTGCACCACACCCAATCAGTCTTGTTAACAAGCAAAGAAAATCCAATATTAGTTTTCCACATCAAAACAAAGATATCAAAATCAAACTCACATCAACAACATGAAACAATTTGCTCATCTACATCAAGTTCAAACTCCTATCATTTCATATCAACTTGTAACACAACTCAAGTTATCAAAAACCATATCAAAACTTGTAACACAACTCTAGTCTCCAAAACACATAAACTTGTAAAACAACTCAAGTTTCCCACCCATATCAGCTTGTAAAACAACTCAAGTTTCCAACCCATATCAGCTTGTAACATAGATCAGGCTTCACACATTGAACTTGAAACAGGAGTGCAAAAACAAATCATCTTTTGATCAAAACAACACATTGATATCTATGCATAACTTGACATATCGCAAATCAAAACAAGTTATATTGACACTCATATTTGATGAATCAATTAAACCCAAGACAACAAAACACAACAATTTCACAAATCAACTCATCTCGCAAATTTTTTTTCGCATGCGCTAAATCCACCCACACGCTAGACTGTTTTACTTAGGCGCTAATCTATTTACCCTATGCGCTAGACTGACTCAACACACTAATCTTTTGTCCCCATGCGCCACCCAATCTGCCCTATGCGCTAAAACCTATCTATGCGCTAACTTATACCTCATTGATGCTACCTGTTCGACCCTATGCGCTAGGTCTACCCTACGCGATAAAACCCCTTACCCATGCGAACCCCTGCGACCCCCATGCACTAGGTCTACCCTACATGCTACCCTGTTGACCTGATGCGCTACCCTACATTCGGCATGCGCTATTTTAACTCCCTGTGCTATCCTAGACTTTCTATTCGCTACCCTATTTTGTTTCCCTAAAAATCAGCGTCATGCGCTACCTAAATTTTTGTATGTGCTACTTTACGACTTTGACACACTAAAATGCTAAAATCGAGTTTCAAAAATTAAAAAATGACTAAAAATGACCAAATCAAAAATCAAAAAGGGGTCAAAAGTGATGACTTACTGGTGGTTCATATGCGGCAGGTCTCCAGTACCTCCGAACATGCTCAAAATGATGCCTAGAGTATGGAATAGGCATTTTGACTTCAGACCAAATTCTCTTTCTCCAAAGTTAACAATGCACAAATGAATCAAATCAAAGCACTTTTCCCCTTTTATAGGAGGAAAATGAAATTAGGGTTAGGCACCAGGCATGTAATGTGGCCGCGGTCTCCCTTATACCCTAAAATCTGTAAATTATCGAGAGATGAATCAATTCAAACATTTCACATAGACAAAATCATACACACCAAACACAAATCGCCAAATCAAATCAAAATTTTCAAAATATTGATTCATCTCCTAAGGGGGCATCACACATCAAATCAAATATGGGGCACGACTTGCAAATCATAAGAGCAACACAAAAATTTCATTTGATCATAAATCACAATAACGCATCATTTTCTTTGAAATAACATGTGCACACACGTCACTTCAAAGAGGGGCAAAATGTAAACGTATAAAAATGACCATATTCCTAAATGAATATTTTATGTTCATTTCTCTATTTCATGAAATCCAATTTAATTAAATTACCCACATTCCTCTATTTAATTAAGTAAATTACTCAATTAAATTCACTATACCCATTTAATGAATAAATCATTTTATTCAATCAAATCCCTTCTATCCACTTTTAATTAAATTCAAATTTAATTAAATAGTTATCCTAAATTAAATAAATCTAATTTATTTAATTGCAACCAAATTGAATAAAATTCATTAAATTCAATTAAATCCTATTATCCCTCCATCCACTTGCATTCTCCTACATTTCCCACTTGCTTCCTAAACCCCTTCCTAATTTCTTCTAGACTCTTCTAAATCGTTTCTAATTAGCCTAACCCATCTTCTAAACTTTGTCACATTCCTAAACAAAGGGAAGTCACTTCTCAAACCCTTAAAGTCTTTGATAACCATTAAAGGCTTCAAGTCTTCAACCACTTAATTTCCCAAAGTCTCCCAAACCATTAATGGTTAATTCAACCCTCTTACATGGTTAGAGACTTTTTGCCTAACTTAACCTTCATCCAACCCAAGGGTCTCATCAAGCCTTTAATGCTTTGACCATGATTATCTCTTAATCATTTACACAAGGGTTTATCCTTGGATTAACTCTTAATCCAATGGGTAAGCCTAACTTAAGCTTAACCCTTATCTCTAGATAACCATAAGGTTTTCTCAGGCATTTAATACCTCCAACCCCTTCTCTCAACCCAACCCTATGTTGACAGTTGTCACCGTTTCATTGGTGCAAATTGCAAACATGGATCCCTAACTTTCAAACTCAACCCTTGATCAACTCTTTCAATCCTGACCATCCATTGCCCTATTTTTGTTATAAATAGAGCTCTCATTCCTCCATTTTTATAGATCAATCCAAGTTTGTAGTATCATACTTATGCTCAAATACATTCAAGCTTTCATTTCATATATGCTCATCATTTTAGCCTCTCTTTTAACTAGGATTTAGTCTAAATATGCATGTTTAGAATACTTTCTTTATCATTTAGCTCAATTATAGACTAATATATCATGTTAGGATAGTATTTATACTAACCTTGTCATCTTATAGTTAGTTTATTGCATTTCTAGAATCATGCATAGCTTAGGATGCATCTCATATTAAAACCAACAAAAAGCATCCCTCATTCTTGCATTTGCCATCCCTAAACCATTTTGCTCAGTGATCTGAGAGCAAAAACATTGGTTTGAGGGACCGTGTAAGATAGAGAACCATGGGACCAACCTTGGGAAGCTGAGTGATACTTCATTACTCCATAGCTTGCACCAAGAAGTCCTATGGGTGTGTGAGCAAGGCTCCATAGAGCTCCATTTTTTGCATTTTGAGTTCTATCAACCCGCTTTTCCCGCATACAAATACTACTGAAATACTTAGTCGATAAGCACTAAAGCAGTTGGTTATAGAAGAAAGAAGTCACAGAGTTTAGTACACACTGAGCTGTCTACTGAGTAACGCTCTATGTCTACCGAGCAACAAAGATGGTATACCGAGTTAATATGAACTGAGTGAAATGTGGAACCTGGACACATATGTGAAAATGTGTTACAAGATCGAGGAACAAGGAACCGTTATCACATAGGAAATTGCACCTTAAGATTTTGTATGATTTTGAGGACATCTATCCAATGAAATAATTTTTATGGTTATTCATTCGATGAATCATGTTTCTAAGATTGAAGCATGAACAGATCACCATCATAAGAGATCTATTTATACAACATGAAATGAGGATCAAAAAATAGGAAGCAAGACATGTGTGATAGATAAGCTGAAAGGAAAAATCATGAGAAAGCACAATGTGTTGTGACTTTTACGACTGGCAGAGATATTCAGAGGTCACCGAGAAAGATTTCAGAGAATAGTTAAGGAACAGAGTAAATAGAAGGGTTTACCAAGTTGATTTATCAATTACTAAGGTATGCTATGAGCAAGGTAATTTCATATTGAGCACATAGAATCTGCTATAACATTTCAGATGTGAAGTTGCAAATATTTTGTAAAGATTTTGATTGTACTATTTTGAGTTGTAAGAGAAACCTTTAACAGGGTAGAAAACTCTAACAATGTCTTTAAATTGTAAAGCCTTTAACCAGGTACAACATTTAGTATAAGTGTTGTAAAATCCTCTAGCAAGGTAGATCTAAAGATGTTGATACTCCTAACAAGGTAAGCTATCAGAAATAGCTAAACATGTAGCTCTAACTGAGAAACCTTTATTATTGCACTAGTGAAGTTGTGGGTACCATCCCCACCGCAGTTTTTCTCTCTAACAAAGAGTTTTTGCGTAACCAAAATATATGTGTTATGGAGTGAAACATGTATGAATGTTATTTACATGTTTTAGCTTTATATTATGTTTTAGCAATATTCGGTTTATGCTTAACAGTAAAGTTTCTGTTGAAGAAAAGTTTTGAAGTACTGATTCACCCCTCCTCTCTTAGTACATTAGCTTTCCATATTGGACCTAACATAATAAAATGGAGGTAATGTGTACTTGGGTGATGAATCACATTTAGATATTATCAGTCATGGTAAAGTTAGAATCAAATATCTTGATGGTAGAATAAGAAGGATTGGTGGTGTGATGCATATCCCTAGATTAAAATGAAATTTATTATCCATGAGTAGTATTTTCTAATGAAGGGTGCAAGATGTTTAAGGGTGCTATGGTGACTACTAGAGGTGTCAAGTTTCACACTTTGTATAAGTTAAAGGAATACACTATTGAGTGTAATAGAACTTTCGTAAAAACAAAATCTATGGATACTTCATTGGAAGATTTGAGGGTTTCACCTTTAGTAGATGGACATGGATTTTTGGTACTTAAGAGTGCTCTTTCTTTTGAAGGAAAGTTACCTACAGAGAAGACTATGTTATGACACTGAGAATAGGCCACATTGGAGAAAAAGTTCTAAGGACCTTGGAAATTAAAAACCTTGTTGAATGTTTGAATGATTGTAATCTTGACTTTGAAATTTGTGAGCGTTGTATTTATGGAAAACAAAACCATGTTCAGTTTTACTTGAGTTCTCATAAATCTTGTGGTGTTTTGGATCTTATTCATTCTGACATGTTTGGTACTATAGATGTTCCTTTGATTAGAAAATCTAGATATTATGTTTCATTTATTGATTATTTTAGTAGAAGGGCATGTGTATATTTTCTAAAGAGTAAATCTAAAGTTTTCTGTTCATTTGAATAATTTAAAGCAATTGTGGAGTTGCAGAATAGAAAGAAAATTAAATGTTTGAGGACTGATAATGGCAGTAAATTTTTCTCTAATGATTTTGATAGATTATGTAAAGAATACAACATTAATAGATAGAAGAAAACTCTATATCATCCACAACATAATAGAGTTGCAAAAAGAATTAACTTGGACACTAATGGAGAAGGCTAGGAGTATGCTTAGTGGTCCTAGTCTAGAAAAAATTTTTGGTCTAAAGCTATTGCCACTATTTAGTACCTAGTTAATATGTCTCCTACATCAATTCTTGTTGATAAAATACATATGGAAGCATGGTCAGGACATAAGCCTTCGTTGAGACATCTTAGAGTTTTGGGTTGTGAGGCATATGCACATGTGCGAAAGGAGAAGTAAACAAAGTTGTAGAACAAGGCTATGAAATGTATCATCATCGGATATAGTTATGGTGTGAAAGGATAAAAGCTTTGGGACCCTATTGTATAGAAGGAAATACATAGTAGGAGTGTTATTTGTTAGAGAAATTAAGTCCCCTTATGTTATATTATAGCCAGAATAGACTAAATAATAAGATGTGATTCAATTTCCTTCTATGCCTGAAAGAGTTGAATCGAGACCCCTAGATACGCAAGAAGTTGAGGAGAGATCATCTTTCTCCGAATCTTCAAAAGAGGAGGAAGAACCTTCTTAAATCAACTTATTCAAAGGTGTACAAAGCATAAACAACCACATGAAAGGTATTCACCTGATGATTTGAGATATAATTTTTCTTTTAATACTAATATGGATGAACCTAGATCTAGAAGAGGAATTAGGTATGAATAATATAAAATCTTGGAAGATTTCTATGGAAGAAGAAATGACAACTTTGAAAAAGAATGATACATGGGATCATGTACCATTTATTGAAGGACAAAAGCCTGTGGGCTACAAATGGGTGTTCAAGAAAAAGATTGGTTCAGATGGAAGCATTGAAAAGTATAAAAAAAGGTTGGTGTAGGAAAGCACATTCTTGGGATGAAAATTAGAAGAGATAGAGTGAACAAAATGATATGGCTAGGCTAGAGTAAGTATGTGACTTCGGTGTTACAAAGGCTCAACATGCAAGATTGTAGACCATTGTGTATTATTTTCATAGTTGGAATGAAATTATCTATTATAGATTATCCTACGTCCCCATCGGAGATGGAAGACATGAGCAGAGTGTCGTATGAGAGTGAAATTGGAAGTTTGATGTATGCTATAGTTTGTACTAGACCAAACATTTCCCAAGCAATGTGAGCTCTTTCAAGATATATGTTTAATCCTGGTATATTTCATTGGGATGCAGTCAAAAGAGGCTTCAAACATTTGAAGGGTACCTCAGCGTATTCCTTGTGTTATCATGGCAATTTGGTTGGAGACATGATTTCACTTGATATTAATGGTTAAGTGGATTCAGATTGGGCAGGTGATATTGATAGCAGAAGATCCACAAGTGCTTATCTGTTTACTTTATTTGGTGGTGCAATTAGTGTGATGAGCAAGTGACATTTTGTGGTTGCTTTGTCCACTATAGAAGAAGAGTAGATGGAAGCTACTCATGCTTGTAAAGAAGTCATTTGGCTTAAGAGACTCTATTCAGATATTGAAATAAAACAAGAAGTGATAGTTTATTCTAATAGTCAAAGTGAGAACTGCCTATCTAAGAACCTGGGATTTCATGCAATGACCAAAGACATTGATATTCAATATCATTTTGTTAGAGATATAGTCAAACATGGAAGAGTGAAGATGGTTAAGGTCGAAACTTTGATGAATGTTATAGATTCTTTAACTAAGGCTATGATCATAGAGAAGTTTATGGTGTTTAGAGTCTATGGGCCTCATGGCCCCTATCAATTCATTTCTTATGTTGATACTCCCTTTTCTCTTGCAAGGTGTTTGACAAGTGGGAAAATGTTGGGAAAATAGTGTCTCAAAATTATATTTACATGAGGTTGATATTTATACTAAGCTATCATTTGAGCATGAAATGGTGCAAAATTCTCCCTAAAGCTTCTAGTTGGCTAGATAAGCATACCGATAAAGTTTCATCACAAGATCACATCAAGTTTTGCAGATATTAAAGTTTCTATTTTGGAGGGGTGAGATGAAAGGTTTAAACTTAATTTTGAGTACTTTAGAGGCTCCAAAATTCCCTAAAAAAGTGGGAATAAATTATTTAGTGGTTTACGAGGTGATAGAGAACTTTGTGAGCTTTTCAGTGCTTAAACAGTACATCAATCAGACACATGGTTCACAAGTTATGGCCTCTAGAAGTTTAGACTCCTTAAATAGGAAATATAGAATGCATCAAACACGTACACTAATACATTTGGACTAGATTTCCAACTGAGGTTTCTGATGGAGAAGGTATATTGTGGCCAAATTTGATTTTTTTGGAAAAAATGTCTGCATTCATCGTAATTCCGATAGAAATTATCCATTTGGTTTCAACGAAGAAGGCATTAGCAATGAGAATTTTCTTTTTTTCAAAAAAGTGCTCGAGTTCATCGTAATTCCGATGACAGTGACCATTACAAAATAAAAAAGAGGCGGGGAATTCATTTGTGAATTGCAATCCCGCGTAGGTGTCCGTGGTGACTTCAACTCCAAAGAACATCAAACCCGCGTCGAAGGCAATCCCACACAGGAGGTAGATTCAAATTGCCCTAGTTTTTAATTTCATGTTGCAAAAAATATACATGTGGTGGTTAATTGTCATAGTTTAATCTCATAAAACCATAGAACTATGATTGAGGAGTGAGTGTTCAATTTTGTATCAGAAATCCCTTCCTCCCGTATATGCACGTGTTGATTGTTCACATGAGATCACATCTCTTTGCGGCATCGTATCAAACAATTCACGAGCCTTGTCCATGTTTCCACATTTTGCATTCACGTCAAGTAGGGCATTTGCAAGTACAACACCTAACAAAATTCCTCTATCCGTTATGATTTGATGGATGTCTATACCCTGTTCAAAAGCTCCCATTTTTGCATAGGCAGGGAGGATGCTGGCAAAGGTTGTGGAATTTGGTTTTATGCCTTCCAATTTCATTTTCTTGAAAGTGTCTAAAGCCTTTTCGACAAATCCATTTTGTGCATATCTAGCAATCGTTATAGTCCATGAGACAACATTTCTTTCAGGCATTCTATCAAATAGTTCACGTGCCTTGTCTATGCTTCCACATTTTGCATACATGTCTACCAAGGCAGTTACAACTACAACATCTGACAATTTTCTCTATCCTTTATGCTTCGATGAATGTCCATACCCTGTTCCAAATCTCCCATTTTGGCACAGGTAGGGATGATAGTAGCAATGGTCAAGGAATTTGGCTTTACACCTGCAGATTGCATTTGCTTGAAAGTTTCTAAAGCCTTTTCAATAAATCCATTTTGTGCAATTGCAACTACATCTGATGGAATTCCTCTATCTTTTATGCTTTGATGGATGTCCATACCCTATTCCAAAGCTCCCATTTTGGCATAGGCTGGGAGTAGGCTAGCAAAAATAGCTAAAGAAATGCAATGATCAGCTCCAAAGACATCAAACCACTACTAACAAAACCAAGAGTCTAAAATATGATAGGGAATAGTGTGAGTTGTCCTGAAATAAAATATTTTATTTTCAATTTCAACTAAAACATAATTACTCAGCCATTTAATGTTATTAATAAGTGTTTAATTTATGAAAGAGATAAATGGTTGGCCAGAAGTACATGAGTTACTAAATGTACACAAATAAGTGAATTTGATATTCGAAACTATCTACAATGAATTCAATTCTTGTCCGTTGGTCATTTATGTTTGCAATAAGCATCTTTCTTTGTTTTTCTTAATCTTTATTCATAGTTATGTGCATATTTCACATTCTATAATTAGGATATCAATTGCTATGGCTGAACACTAGCATGATGTTTGTGTTGTGGTATAGATGCGTGGAAACATAATTATGGGATTGTTATATTATAGAGATCATAAATCTAGATATCGCATATTAGTTATAGCTTTTCTTGGATTGAGTCTAAAGTTGACATACAGTCATAAAGCCATTATTAGTAGATCTATCCATTTCTAGTAAAGAAAATTGAGAAAGTCATTTTGATATTAAGAGTTTCTTATCTGTTTACCTATTGGTCATTATTAAGCCATAATATTTAGGTCTATTTATCTCTCTTGTAAAACCTTTGTAAGTGTCCTAGATTGTCCCTACTACTCATTCTTCAATTCAAAAAAAAGGATTTCTAAAGATTTGCTGCACAAGATGGTGTTGAACATATCAACAAGGCTAGCATGGAAGGCATGTTCAAGCTTCCACTTGTACAACTTACAACAAATGATTTGTTGATAGAAGAAATTCTTGAAATAGGGATACAATCAAAAGACAAGTAAGTACATACAAACCTCCTCAGTTGAAAGTAAAATCTATGTATAAAAAGAGTACATTGAATCCTAATCCATAAACACAATAGAGATACCAATAGAGACTTAATTGGATGTAGCATGTCACACCAAAGTTGTTAGAGTATGCTAAGCTAGTACATAGTGTTTTGTAAAGCCACATTAGTATTTTACCCAGATCATTATCTACTAAAACTAACTATAGTAATCCTTTTGAGGATTAATTTCATGGTGCTAGATCTTCATTTAGTTCCACTTCTTGTTGGAGAAAAGAACAATTATTTCTTGAGGTAGATGAATATCCCATCAATAAAGGACAAGACCCTTTCTAGAATATAACAAATTCTACTCCAACAAAAGATCATGGGGGTTTCACTAGAGATATTGAATAAGAGATAGACTTCTACTCCTGCATTAAAAGCATTGGCATGTTCTTCATTTATTGATGTAAACTCTCTGTGAGGCCACCACAATCAACAAAGGTGTAAAAAGTTGTTTGCAATGCATGTATTTTTAGGATTGTCCTTTGAGAAAATAGAATTAAAGTATGGAAGCAGGATCTGCCAGCTCCTGAGGGAAAGACCATGCCAGACAATAATTTCTATTTTCTTACCTGTGAAGAAAGACCGTGTCAGACAATATCAACAAACAACAAAATAAGGAGACAATTGCTAGATTGTGGTTTAACTTGAAAAGAAAAGGTGATGGAAAATGTTATTGTCTGTGCAAAATTTGTAAGGGGTTAAAGACTAGAAGACTTCTAATCAAAACAATGAAGAAACATTGTAGGCTGCATGGTCACATTGAAGGTGGACATGATTATCATCCATTGGTAAATTTTTCATTATATCGTTTTGACAATTTATATACATAATAAATCATGTGATGATGAGATCATGATCATGGTTTATTTATGTATATCAATTTTATATAGGTCAAGCACCCCAGGGCACATGGTATGGATGAACACAACCTTGAGAATATGGTTTTTGAAGTGGATGAACATGGAGGTATGAATATCAAAGCTAAATATAATGATCCCATGGAAGATGACAATCATGAGCCAAAAAGCACAATTGATGATGATGGTACAAAATACATTGATCCATGACTCATTTAGTACTCGTGCAGTTGATCATGATGATGAAGATGACCTTGATGTTGTTCAAGATGTCCCTTTACTTGAGAAGGCATCTGAGGCCCTTTATGAAGGCTCGTAGGCAACTCTTCTCTCCACTGTATTGTTGTTGGTGAACTTGAAGGTTATGAATGGTTTATCCAACATAACAATGTCACGTATGTTAAAGCATGTCATATATGTCATAATAAACTGTGAATCATGTTGTACC
Source organism: Cryptomeria japonica (assembly GCF_030272615.1). Lineage (NCBI taxonomy): Eukaryota > Viridiplantae > Streptophyta > Pinopsida > Cupressales > Cupressaceae > Cryptomeria > Cryptomeria japonica. The sequence goes on from NC_081411.1 coordinate 131,713,385, forward strand.
ATTAATATTCTTTATTATAACAAATTATATTTTTTTGTTGTAGATTGATAGGTAAGTTTTTGTTACCACCATCAAATATTCTACCTCGCTCATACCGAGAATTATCTGCCGTTATGAAAGATATTGGAATGGAGTATCAAGTAATAGATGCTTGTCCCAATGATCATATTATGTATCACAAACAACATGAATTTCAAACTGAATGCCTTGAATGTCATATCAATAGATATCGAACAGATCAAATAACAAAAAGGGTTCCTCGCAAGGTTCTTCGCTATATTCCCATTATTCCACGTATGCAATGATTATTCAAGTGCACTAGCTTGGCACAATTTATGGATTACCATGCACGCAATAGAAGTTGATATGACATTATTTGAATGCCTACGGATGGTTCAGCATTTATGGATATAGAGGAAAAGTGGCCACACATTAAAGAAGAACCTCGTAATCTCAGGCTTTCATTGGCAGTGGACGATGTCAATCCATTTGGAGAGATCAGATCTGTTTACTCAGTGTGGCCTGTTTTTGTTATCAACAATAACATTCCTCCATGGATGTCAATAAAGAGGGAGCACATAATGTTGGCAATGATTGTTCCAGGTATTTTATCATTTAAATATAGTCATCTAAATTTAATTATAAATATTGCAGTAAAATGGTCATAATAATTATGTAATGTTTTTGTTCATTCGATTAGGTAAGTAACAAGTTAAAGATATGAATGTATATATCAAGCCTCTTATCGATGAGTTGCTAGAGTTATGGAATGGTGTCACTATGTATGACATCTCTAGACCAATAGGACAAAGACAATTTCAATTCCATGCGATTCTTCTATGGACAATACACGATGCCCTGAGGCTAACACATTTTTGTAGTATGTTATAGTGTTTAAGTTGTGCATGAACATTATAATTCAAAAAATTATCATATTTAATCCAATTATACATTATCTTGTAGGTCTTCAAACAAAGGGAAAATTTGCATGTCCTGTTTGTGGTCCAAAGATGAAATATCGTCATTCAAAAAGTTTAGGAAAGTAGGTGTTTGATGAGTATAGGCACTTTCTCCACAAAAATCATAAGTATCAAAATACTCAATGGGAAAAAAGAGAATACATCAAAGCCACGAAGAGTGACATTGTGAGATTTTGCCAAGATCAAGGGCACAATGAAAAGTATAAAAATAGAGACAAAAGAATGACAAGAACAAACTATATTCTTATCAATATGAAAATGATCAACTGGATTCACCAATACAATGAATATAGGCCTTCTTATATAGGCAAGGCCATATGGATGTATGAGCACACAATCATGACATGTGGCTCAATGAGAAACAAGGGTAGGTAAGAAATACTAGGGGTAGGTAGGAGAAATAATATAATATTCCACAAGAGGTGGATGACCCACCGAATGTGGAGTGTAACAACAAAACAAGACCGCAAAAGGTGGAATTTCTCCTAAAAGCTCTATCCCTATGTGCACACTTCCCTAAGTGTCTCAAATCCAAACTACGAAGAAATGCATTATCCTAAGTTAACTTAAGTAAAGTGTAATTATATCCATAATGAATATTTATTTACACCAACACCCCCCCTTTAGTGCAACTTAGGGGAATGAAGACTCAAGTCAACAATGCAAGATGGGTCCCGACTACTAGGCCATGATATTTACCCATGTACAATATGCAAATGCAAGCAAAACCATGCAATGCAATCTCTCACAAATGGAAAAAAGGAGAAAACCCAGTGGGAAAAAACTCCCCCCCAAAAGAGAGATGAAAGTACAAAAGACTCTCAAAGAAGAAGGACAAAACCTCAAAGAGGAAAAAGTACCCCCCATAAGAGAGGAAGGACAAGTCAGCTGACCCTCCTAATGACACATCCTGCACCCCCAAGAGAGCTCACAACTATTGGAACTTACTCTCACTGAAAGGTTTGGTGAATATGTTAGCAACCTGCTCCATTGTAGGACAATACTGCAAATCAATGACTTGCTCCTGAATGAGCTCTCAAATATAGTGCATATGAATCTCTATGTGTTTGGTCTGCTGGTGCTGGACCGGGTTCTTCAAGATTGCAATAGCACTTTGATTGTCACAATGTAGAACTGTCAGTCATGGAGTGGTGAACCCAAACTCTGTGAGAATCTACTGAAGCCAAATGGTCTCGGTCACTGCATTAGTAGCACCTCGATACTCAGCCTCAATCAAAGAAAGAGAAATAGCATACTGCTTCTTGCTCTGCCAACAAATGGTGCCTGAACCAAGGTGAAAACTATAACTGGAAGTAGACTTACGATCATCAAGATCGCTAGCCCAATTAGAGTTTATGTAACCAACCAAGCGAAGTCTTGTGCCTGCTGCATAGTGAATCCCATAGTGATGTGTACCCTGGATGTAATGAAGGATGCATTTGGCGGCTTTCCAATGAAGCTCATGTGGTTCCTGCATGAAGCGGGAAACCATGCCAACTGCAAATGAAATATTAGGGCATGTATGGGTCAAGTAGATGAGACTACCGACAAGCTGATGATACAAAGTGGCATCAACTGGTGGAGAAGAACATTGATCCTCAAGCTTGACTCCTGAAAGAAAGGGAGTCGGTGTAGGCTTACAATCAACCATATGAAAGCGTGCAAGTAGATCAAGAGCATACTTGGGCTGCGATACTGTAATCCTGGGAGGTGACTGTGAAATCTCTATCCCAAGAAAGTAGTGCAAAAGACCCAAGTCAGTCATAGCAAATCTATCATGCAAAGCAGATTTGACCCTGCTAATGATGGATGTGGTACTCCCTGTAATGATCAAATCATCAACATAGAGCACAAGTATCAAGTGAGAGTCATCCTGTCACAAAATGTAGACATTCAAATCAGAATGACACCTGGTGAACCCTGCAGAGAGAAGAAAGGAATCCACCTTGGCATACCAAGCCCTGGGGGCGTGCTTAAGGCCATAGAAAGATTTCCTTAGTCTACAAAACAAAGAAGTATCCTGGATGAAACCCTATGGCTGCTCCATATAAATCTCCTCATCAAGATCACCATGCAGAAAAGCACTCTTCACATCCATTTGATGTACAATCCAACCATGAGTTGCATCAATAGCAAGTGTCAAGCGAATGGAGTTCATCTTGGCTACAAGCGCAAAGGTCTCAATATAGTCAACACCTGCTACTTGGGAGAAACCTTTCACAACAAGTCAAGCCTTGTACTTATCCACACTACCATCCGCTGCATACTTGGTCCGATAGATCCACTTACATCAAACCATCTTTCTCCCCTTAGGGAGATGGACTAAATCCCATGTGTTGTTCCTCATCAAGGAACTATACTCTTCCTCCATAGCTTAGTTCCACTCAGGAACCCTTGATGCTTCCTGAAATGTCTATGGATCAGAAGTGGTAGAAATGAATGCATGTGGAAGATCCTGATGCTATGATCGAGTTCTCTGTGTATCTGAAGGATCCCCAACAAGAGAATCCATGGACTCAAGTGTCTGTCTAGCCCAATGAGGTCTAGGTGGAGGTGGAGAACAAGGCTCCTCAACTGCAAGTGGACCTTACGAAGGTGTAACCTTGTGAGTCAGAGTTGAAGGAGTCTCATCATCTAAATCACTAACATCACTATCCACAATGGAGTAAGGTGGAGGAGGTAGAGAGGCTAAGCTAGGAGAGCTTTCCTCAAAGTGAACAATCCTCTCAATGAACACCTCATGTGTCTCAGGATCCATCAGTCTATATGCCTTAACACCCTCAGGATATCCAACAAATATGCAAGGCCGACTCTGAGGTTCCAATGCCTTGCATTTCTGCAGAGGTATGTGAACCCATGCTGGACACCCAAAGACTCTGAAATGTCTAACATTTGGTTTCCTACCAGCCCAAGCTTCAAAAGGAGTAATACCTTGCAAAGCTTTGTGAGGAACAAGATTCAGGATGTGTGTGGCACAATTGATAGCCTCTACCCAAAAAATGGGATCAAGAGAACATGCATGAATCATACAACTAGCCATTTCTTTGAGAGTTCTATTCTTGCATTCTGCAACTCCATTCTATTGTGGAGTGTAAGCTACAGAATGCTGAAGATCAATCCCCTCAAGTGTACAAAAATCATCAAGCCTCTTGTTAACATATTCCCTTCCATTATCTGTACGAAGAATCTTGACCACTTTCCCTGATTGCTTCTCCACATGAGTCTTGAAGTCCTGAAATCTGTCAAATACTTCACTCTTATGAATAAGAAAGTAGACCCAAGTGAAGCAGGAGTAGTCATCAATGAAGGTGAGGACATAGCGGGCCTTACTAAATGAAAGTGCTGGAAATCGACCTGCTACATTGCTATGAACAAGTTGAAGAACTTCCAAAGCTCTCCAAGCTTTCCCTTTATCAAACTTTTCCTCGTGATGCTTGCCCATGGAACAACCTGAACATACACCCTCTGAAAAACTGATTCAAGGTAGACCCGTGACCATGTCTTTAGTGTTGAGCTACTGAATATAGTGGTAGTTGAGGTGACCAAACCACTCATGCCATAGCTTACTTTCTGAATTTGAATGAGTAAGCAAGGCCCTAGAAGGTGAACTTGGCACAAAGTGGGAGAATGAATAAAGCCTTGAGTTGTCATTGACTTGTCCCATTGCTACCAAGGCATCATCATCAAGTTCCTTTACCACAAATGAATCTGGTGTAAACTCAACCTTTTTCCCATTCCCATAGTGAGTGATTTGGTAGATAGAGAGAAGGTTGGTAGACAAGTTAGGAACATAGAGAACATTCTCAAAAGTTCCATCATCCATGTCAACTGAACCTTTCCCTTCAACCTCTACTTGTGTATCATCACATATGTAAATGTGAGGTACCTTAGATGGCTCCAATGAAGAAAACTGCTCCTTTGTAGAACCCATGTGATATGAGGCACCTGAGTCAAGTATCCACTGCTATGAAGAACTTCTTGTAGACACAAATGCTTTCCCTTTTCCCTTAGATTGTGAGGAAGAGGAAGGAGATGAATCCTTCTTTGTGTAGGCGGATGGCAAGTTGATGTTTTTTTTCTTAAGAAGATTAGTTAACTCATCAACTTGCTTTGTGTGGCATCGATGCTCATCATGACCATACTTCTTGCAATATGCACAAGTTGGTTTATCCTTCTTAGGTGGTGTCCCCTTCTTGGAAGAGGATGAAAAATTGCATTGTGATGGAGAGGATGATTGTCCTTTTTCCTATTGTGGCTTAGACTTGGAGTGCTTCTTCTTCTTGTTGGAATCTTTGCCTTGACTTCCTTGATTCCCTTGATTAGCCACCAAAGCCTAGGACTTTGAAGACTTGAGAAGTCCCATGTTCACCAACTTAGATTGTTCCAATATCAACATTTCTGTGAAAGCATCAAATGAAGGCATAACTTAGGAACTCCCCACTATCAAATGATGAGTTTGGAAGCTAGACACAAATGTTGCATATTTTGGTGCAAGCTTGTCCAACAAGTTGAATATCAACTGAGCATCCTTTTTGTCAATTCCACAATCCTTAAGCTTTGCTCTTAGCTCATTTGCTTTGGTGACATAATCTTGGATTCTATCAAAACTCTTGGGATCCAAGTTGGTGAGCTCATTGTCAATCTTATAACCTTTGATTTCATCAAATTGACTATACAATTTTTGAAACATATCTCAAGCATCTTTGATTGTAGTACACTTTTCAATATGAAAGATGAGGTCATCTGATACATACTTGCGCAAAGTTCCAAGAGCCATACAATTCTTAGGGAGCCATTCTAACTGAGCATTAGGATCAGCCTTAGGATTAGGTGTTGCTGCTATTGTTCCATCTATGTAATGCATGAGACATTTTTCCATTAATTTGCTCCATACTTTAATTTTCCGTGATGCATAATTATGTGGAGTTAAAGGTGGAAATTTATGAGGACTCATTGCAAAAAAAAAGAAAGAGCACAAGGAAAGAGAGGCACAATCACACAAGACACCCCCCCAAATTCACTCAATCAAAGAACCCCCCCAAAAGTGATGATTTGACACTTTATACTTAGTGCATGTACAATGGGCCACTTGCAAAAAATGGCAAAGTGGACTTCTGATTTCAATTTTACAACTGCCTCAATAAGGCCAAAAGAGACTCAAACTAATAATGCAAGAGATCTAAACTAAGATCCAAGCAATTTACAAGTACCAAATAAGCCAAATAAGACCAATATCTGAAAGTACAATTTCTACTTAAAATCTATGAAATCTAATCATAGATTATGAAAGTAGATGAAAAAACATGCACTTTGAAAATAAACAACAGTTGAAAAGGGGGTCGTATGAGCTCAAATGAGGCCTTTGAAGTTGCAGAATTGAGGATTGGACAGGTACAACTAAGAGAATCTAAAAATTATGAAAAACCTATGCAGGAAAACCAAAAAATAACCACACCACTGCGAAGAGCATGAACAATTAGCCCAAATCAAAACAAATTGCACCCAAAAAGGAGCAAAATTGAGCAAGTTATGGGCCTTCAAAGTTGACCAAAAAATCCAAATTGCTCAACGAAGAGGGGTCTAAAAATTTCCAAAGAAAATGCTGACTGGGCACTGACTGGGTGTTGCTGACTAGGCACTGATTGTGTGATGCTGACTGAGTAGAAGTTGACTGGGCAGAAGCTGACTGGGTAGAAGCTGACTGGCTAGAAGGTACGGATCCCAAAAATAATTTTCAATTTTTTTTTTTTTGAAAAAAATCCGAAAATTCCATACTGTACTGCCCGAATTGGGTAGAAAATTTCCTCCACACCCGAAAATCGATTTTCACCAAAATAGGTCAAATTTATACTCGATTTATATGGAAACGGCCTCCCGGATGCAATGGTGAGGTCGAAAATGCTCCAAGATGCCTCCAAAAAGAATAGTTCCTCAGATCTGAAAATAGAAGCCTTCCACGATGTCTCCAAAAACCAATCTATGAAGCCCCAATGGCTTTGATACCATGTGAGATTTTGCCAAGATTAAGGGCACAATAAAATGTATAAAAATAGAGACAAAAGAATGACAAGAACAAACTATATTCTTATCAATTGGATTCACCAATACAATGAATATAGGCCTTCTTATATAGGCAAGGCCATATGGATGTACGAGCACACAAACATGACATGTGGCTCAATGAGAAACAAGGGTAGGTAAGAAATACTAGGGGTAGGTAGGAGAAATAATATAATATTCCACAAGAGGTGGATGACCCACCAAATGTGGAGTGTAACAACAAAACAAGACCACAAAAGGTGGAATCTCTCTTACAAGCTCTATCCCTATGTGCACACTTCCTTAAGTGTCTCAAATCGAAACTACGAAGAAATGCATTATCCTAAGTTAACTTAAGTAAAGTGTAATAATATCCATAATGAATATTTATTTACACCAATAGACACCTCACCTGTGGAAGTTGGAATGTAATAGAATTAATCGTCAAGGTAATGCCATTCCATCTATTGGTTTGTCATAAAACATCTTTTCTATTTTGTTTTGTTTACTGATGATGTGATTGATGATCATGAAGGTTGTGAAGGCATAAATGACCACCTTCCTAAGGGAATAAAAAGTTATCCCCAACAATTTAGTAGGTTGCCCTACTACGAGCAGGTATGAATTGTTCATTTGTTTGATAGTATGCATATTGGAAAGAATATAATAGAGACATTATGGAAAATATTGGATGGAAGGCATGACAAAGAAAAAATTGTCAAAATATGTGGTGACATTCAGGATTCCAATCATGCAATGATAAATGTCATTCAATCAAATAGCCATGGAGACCAGATTAATATAAGTGAGCTTCCTTAATTATTAACAGACCAGCAAAGCAATGCTATAAAAAAAGTCATACAAAAAATTTGATTTCCCACAGGATTTGCTGTGAACATAAACAATCTCATATCAAAGAAAAGTGAATTTGGGCCAGGGATGAAAATGCATGATTGGCATACCTTCATTAAGGTAATTCATGATCTTGTGTTTTTAGTATGTATTTAAGTACTGAGCGTACGTGTACTTTTCATCATGTTACAAAAAAATGAAAAGATAATTTTATAATTGTTGTAGTATGTTCTACCTCTATCTCTCCCAGACGACTTCGACAATAATGTCAAGCAAGTCATATATGATCTTGGAAAATACATGAGGTAAATAGTAATATTTGTTTAGTTTATTGTATAGATATTATATTTGCGATTTGTTTTACTTCTTATGTAATATATTTTTTTGTGTCTTGAATACCTTGTAGGTGGTTGCCATGTAAAGAAATCCATAAAGATGATATAAAATATTGGAAGAGAAAAATTCCTCATTTAATGTGTGAAATGCAAAAGTGTCTACCTCTAGCTTTTTTCAATGCACAAGAACACTACCTCATACACCAAGTTGAGGAGATTGAATTGTGTGGACCTGTAGACACTAGGTCAATGTGGATGGTTGAGAGGCACTTGAAATTTTTGAAGGCTTTGGTTCGACAAAGAGTACATCCTGGGGGTTCTATGGTGGAGGGATATATGGTATACCAGACTATGGTGTACATTTCTGAATATATTCCTAAGTTTGTAGCAAAGATCCATGTGGAACACATTTGGGATCCCAACACCATTAACAAATTCGAAGGGGAGTACTTGATAGGGAAAGGTAGATTGAGGAAAGTGAGAGGTAATTATAAGATGTTATTGTAGTTAATTAATTCTTAATCTTCAAAATAAATCGATTGTAAGACGTCTATTTATTTTTTGTATAGTTGGTCGAGAGTGGGATGCACTACATTTGTATATTGCAAACAATCTTGATTGGATGATGGTATGGATTGAATGTTGTCAACATTCTGGATGCACGTTAACATGGGAAGGTGTGGCTTCATTGGTTAAAGAAGCACATTGTAATGGAGATTCCAATGTTACACAAAGGGAAATTGATTTAGCATATGGTTTAAGAGATAAACAGGTACATATAATTTTATTAATCACACATATGTTTATCAACTCACAATGCAATAAATTTTACATGTTTGACATATCACAGGTCAAACACCACAATGCTATGTGCTGCAATGGTCATAAATTTCGCATAAAAAGGTTGGATGACACGAAGAAAACTTGTGATTCTGGCATCATTGCAGTCTTTGAGGTGACAAATATTTTATTGAGAAATGAAATTCATCCTCAACAGTCTCAAAATCGATACTATGACATTTTGGATGATATACTTGAGTGTGACTTTAATTCCTTCAAATTAGTTTTGTTTGTCGTCAAATGGTATAGGCTACGATTGAATAAAAATGACCCTGATAGAACTGTTATTGAACATGATAATGGTTTTATAATGCTAAATAGAAGGGCATTTGAACCAGTTGGGGATGAGCCCTATGTTCTTCCAAGCCAATGTGAGCAAGTATTTTACTCAGAGGTTCCACATAAACTGGGTTGGTCATTTGTTGTTAGACATGATCCAAGAGGAAGGCTGATAAGTATAATGTGATGGAAGAAGAAGATACCGAAGAAGAATATACCGAAGAAGTAGAAGATGAAGTGGATGATGATCATGATCGACAGTTTCACAATGACAAAGAAGAAGAAGAAGAAGAAGAAGAAGAAGAAGAAGAAGAAGAAGAAGAAGAAGAAGAAGATGATGATGATGATGATGATGATGATGATGATGATGATGATGATGATGATGATGATGATGGCGATGGTGATGATGGTGATGATGATGGCGAAGACATTGATGATGATGATGATGATGATGATGATGATGATGATGATGACCTTGATGTTCATGATGATGAGGAATGAAATGTATGAGGAATGCGATTAGTATATTATCTATTGAATATTGACTTCTTGATAGAATTTTTTTTACATAATTAATTCATTATGTTTTGAATTCTAATGCCATTACATAATTAATTCATGATGCACCTTTTGATATGGAGATGGAGATAGGGGGTGTGACTATTTATGTGACAATTTTTAAATTGTGTTTATTTATGGAAATTGGATTGTTTATTAGCTATGTGACTATTTATGTGACCATTTAGTTGAGGATCCTACATAGTCTACATAAAGTAAAGGTAAGGAATTACAAAATTTACAATGATTTTGATGACAACATCTTTTTATTATTTAATACTCTTTTTGTCTACAAAGTTCATGTTGTTCATGTTGTGTATGATGTAATTGTGCTAATGTTTTTTATATTTTTTCTTTGTCACATGCCGACATGGATCCATCACATATCATAGACAGAGATGTACCTTGTGACACTTCTACCAAGTAGGTAAACCTCATTGTAACTGTACAAATTAGGTAGAAGCAAACTGTTAAATTATTATGTTCTTTTTTTTCAGTGATTTATACTAATTTTGTAATTATTAATGATATTCTTGACACAGACGGATGTTCAGGGAAAGGGAAAGGGAGTTGCAATACCTAAGCACATTTCTATGGATGTGGAATCATTAGGGTTAAGAAACAATGACCCTGAAGATCCCATAGACCTTGTGAAATTCTTTAAAATGCCTCTTATAAAAATTAGAAAAGAGATTGTTGCTTTGGCAGCCGTGCATCCTACCACTGATGAGATATGATAGAGGGTGGAATTATTGTATAAGACAGTAGAAAACTTGCAAGTAAGTAGTAATGAAAGCTTTAATTATAACAAAAGTTCAATAATGGTTTATATTTTATTCTCTTTTTATGTCATTAGCTAAAATATGTACGTATTGTTTTTATAGTAATTTATCCGCCCTCATGAAAGTCATTCCTAAGATCAGGGTGTTGCAGGATCAGGTGATGATGATTTTCTTGTATTATCATTTGCTTGGCTTATCACTCTGAGTACCCAAACACATCATACTTGATACTGTCAATTTTCAAAATAAAGGCTCATCCTTGTTTACAATTCTTGCACTTTTCATATATTTAATGTTTGATATATTTAGTGTATTATTCTTTAGGTGCTGTCAATGTTATTGTGCAAATGTCAACGCCGCCTCATCAGAGGTCACCCTCACCTATATTGCCAACTGCAATGTCAGCAACACATAGCATGCAGACATCCTCTAGTGCACATCATATTGGCTCGCCAACTGTTGGTAGATCCCTCTTTTTCTCTATCTTTTGTCATGTGTTTATTTCCCTTCAAGATTTCTTTCTTGAACTCTATCTTTTGTCATGTGTTTATTTCCCTTCAAGCATTCTTTCTTGAATTCTAATGCCATTTCATAGTGGATTCATTTTTTGCATGAGGAGATGCACAAGAGGATGTGCCACAGGCGACTACTACTGATTTTTATGTGTTAATGAATGTAATGATGTGCTAATTAATGGTTATGGATGATATGTGTTAATTAATATTGATGAATGTTGCATGTTAATTAGTGTTAATCAATGTTATGTGTTAATGAACATTATGTGATATTAATGAATGAATGCTATATTTTATTAATGGTAGAAAGAATTAATGAATGAATGTTATAAGATGCTAACGGAGAATTTAGAGTGATGTTAGGGGGGGGGAGGGGCCAAATGAGCTTCCACCTTCACGTGGTTGGCCCTGTTAAGTAGAGAATATTAAACTATTCTCGAAACCAAGCGAAGCTCAACAAGGTAACACACTTTTCAATATTTCATTATGTTGCACAGTTAATCTTATTGAATAATGTATATTGATTCTTAATTGCAGGGTCCAACAGAGCCAACATGAACAACAACACCATGAGTTGCTGGGTATAATGAACTCCCATATTGTCTTGTCTGTACACGAACAATATGAGTTGCTTCTAGTGTTGATATCCAAGGTGGGACTACAAAAGTTATGAATATGCCTCATCCTTGTAAGTTTTTTTATTACAACTCCTAATTCTTGAGACTAAACTTTTTGTTCTTGATGTTTTTCACTAGTTGTCATAACCTCTAACTTTGATGCTTGTGCCTTAATAGAACTAGATGTTTCTTGTATGCATACTTGGTCAAGGGCTGCATTATGATGCTATAGGGATACAAACTAAGATTATTTATTGTATTGAGTTGCACATTTGACATGAGTTTCCCTATGACTGCTATGCACATTTATGTATATACACTATTTCTAGTCTGTATATTGATATTAATTTTGAGAAAATATTACAAAACTCAGAGTATTCTCCATAAGACTAGAAAAAAGCTCAAATAAATTTCTGCAGTGTTTTCTTATAATTACTTGTGATCATTTTTTTAGGAGTCCTAGTATCCATTTATAATAGTATGGATGCATACAAGCTTTGGACCCTTCAAAAGAAAGTTTGTTACAAACAACCGGTCATTTTCAAGAAGCAGTTATAAGTCCTTTTTAGCATCTACGACTTCCTCTTCTTGTTGTTTTGTTGCAACCTCCTATAACTGCTCTTGAGCATCTTCTTTCTGTCCTATATACTTATCTTTCCAGTCCTGATACACATCATCACTAGGCGAAGTAAAACTACCAATCTTCAATTTCATATCTTCTAGCCACTTCCAAGTGACTTGTACATGCCCAATCTCTGTTTCTATGAAACCATAATGAGATTTCACTTTTTCAATTTCCTCAATTGTTTGGACAAATAAGGATGTGTCATCAGTGCTAATAATCTGATTGATCCTTAGGGACAAATTGTGGTCCACCTCCTTTAACTAAGTCTTCTCTTCCTTTAGCTGGACAGGACCAATGAAACCTCCTGGAAACATTTCAAATTTATGATTTGAATAATCTTTCCTATAAAGTTGGGCTTTTCTTTTTATACCTGCTCCTTCCACTAAAAGAATATTCATCTCTTTTATAAACTCACATGTGGACCTTAGATTGTCATTCTCTTCTACATCTGGATGGGAAGAACACATGAGCTCTAACTCTTTACCTCTAGGCACCCACTTATTCAGGATTGGTTCCAAAGTGGCTTCTTCTTCTCTCAATTTGATCAAAATCTCAAGAATCCTCTTCATATTTATATATACATTGGAGGTTTTGACTGAGTCAGCAAACTTCAAGATGGTGGCTTTCACCTTCTCCTCATATTTGTTTGCATACAATGTCTGAGCTTGTTTCAATTTTTCCAACTCATGTTGGACATTTTCAGGTAATTGGGAACTAGAAGGCATAGTAGAAGGGGGATATTCAATTATGGGACTAGTAGGAGGGGGTCTTGCTAGAGAGGAGGCTATCATGAGTGTAGAAGATTCACCAGGATGATATTGACCTGCCAGTTGACTCTAGAGTCTAGCAATTATGTTGTCTCTGTTGGCTATTCCTTCTTTAGCATCATTGTAAGCTTTTAAAATAGTCTCCAACTTCAATTGGGGATTAGCCTTTTCTTGTGCCTCTTTCTTTGCCACAACAATACTGAATTTTGCAGTCTCTAGGACTGTGCTTGCAGCTTCCACTACCCCTATGTCTTGGACTCTTTTAACTATCATGCCTCCTAAGAGGCTAGAATCTGATGCATCCTTCCTTCTTTTGTTTTCATCCTTCTTTAAAGACCACATGACAAGAGAAACATTATCTTTGCTGAATGTCACTCCTTCCATAGGCTTTGTTTCTTTCCTCACTACATCAAGCACTAAGGCATCAGCTATATCCCATTCAGGGAGAATCAACACACCAGCCTTTGCTACCATTTCTCTTCCTTTCTCAGGGGTGATTGCTTTGAACTCCTCCATCATTTCTTTCTTAGCCTCTTCTTCTACCTGAGTTGTATTTTTATGAGGCTGTTCACTTTTCCTCTATTCACATCTAGTCTTGAATTGATCAATATTTTGCTTCCATAGAAACTGTATAAAAGCTCCTGATGTGACAAAATTACTGTCAGCTAGGAATTCTTCACTAGCTTGCTTAACAGTAAGGTCCATTTCTTGGCCCTTTAACTCACCATCAGTCAAATCCATTTCAGCATTAGGTGGCTCTTCGGGCATCCCCTCTTGGGTCTCCTCATAGGTATAGGCAATCTCACCGAGACTCCCTAACTGCAATAATTGTTCAGCCATAGCTTGTTCATCTCCAATGTGGATAGGTGACTGAGATGGAGAATATTGAGGCTCAACAGTTTCAATTTCCTTTCCCACTCTCTGCTTCTTAAGGGAATCCTGGATGTTAATGACATCTTCAATTTTCCTCTTCCCTTTTGAAGTGGAAGGCTCACTTGTCACTGGCATTATCATAGTGTACTTTGACCTTTTGTGCATTACATAGTCACCACGTGGGATATCTCTAGCAAAGGCAGGCTTAGCCAATACCATCTTAGCCTTATCAGGCTCATTTTGCATTATGGCCTCCCTCTTATCTGTTAAGGTCTGCATGAGATCTTCAAAATAAAGAATCAAGAGTTTTATTTTCTCCTCAAATGGATTGAAGCTAGAAAGGGGGTCATAGCCAGTGTTAAATTGATGGATAAAATCAAGGGCTTTCTTATATGCCACCCACTTCTCCTTCATCAGTTCTTTCTCATCTAAGATGAATTCATTTATAATCAGATCTTCTGGGAACTAAAATTGATGTGGCCTACCTCTGCACACTGCTCTTTTTCTGAACATGCCATTGAAAAAATCCTCGGGGTCTGCACATCTTGACACTGTAGTAGGCAGCCCATATGGCTTAAAGAATTCTTCAAAAAATCTCCATCCACCCTTAGTGATCACAAAATGGTGAGCCATGGTAATAGTTGGGAAAATAGTCCCTTTACCTCTATTGGTTAGCTCTGCTTCTTGTACTCCCCCAATTTGTCTCAGGACTTCTGCAATCCCTATCTTCAATGGGACCTGATAGGGTAGTAAAAAGGGGGTGCCTCTAAATCCAAACACTCTAAAAAAATAGACACAGGGTACAAATATATGTCTCCCCAATTGTGAACAATCTTGATATCCTCTGTAAACTCCTTTGGTTTGAGAAACTCCAAAAGAGCCTTAGGAATTATAGGGTTTTCTCTGCATAGAAGAATCCTAATTTTAGATGCAAAGCATCTATCAACCTTTAAATAACTTGCATCTTCTCTATCCCAAGATAGAACAATACTCCACAATTGCACTGACATCTCCTCTTTATCCTTGACCTTAATTAGGTCCATCTCCTTTCCAAAATAATCAACCCCTTTGAATATAAACATATGCATTAACATGGAGTACCATCCAAATGGCCTATCCACCTTACCATTTTTTATTCCTACTAGCCCTTTATGAATTGCATTAGCAAGGTATGAGGCATATTCAAATGTTATTTCTAGGGAGGGGTTTAGAATTTGTGCAATCATTAACATATAATGGGTTGGCATATTCTTTTCAGCATCCTCTCCAAAAATATGGCATAATGCCTAATACATACCCTTAACTCTTAGAGTGAATAGGTTGAGAGAGAATGGTTCCATTGTGTTGGGGCCTACAACTGTTAACCCCCCTATCTTTACAAAGAATTCTTTCAATGGGCCACTTCTAAGATGATCCCTTTGTGTGTTGTAAACCTGGGCTAATGACTCAAAGTCTATAGGTTCTAACAAATTGGAGGACTCACTGAGTTTAAACACTTTCCTAAATTCATCTTCATTTATCTCAATCAAGACTGATCTCTTTATGTTCCTAATGCATCTTGCCACATAGTCATAATTCTGTGCAATCAGGGCTAACAGATCTACGTCCATAAAAACACCTGGGACCACAAGCTTTCCTACATCCTACTCCCATATGCCATTCAAAGGAGCTGGGGAATTCCTCTGCCCAAAACTGACTTTGAAGAGTCCTGAGCCTGACAATCCTATTTCAGGGTCCTTCAACCAATTACCCTTATCATAAAGGCCATCTCGAATTTTTAGACGAGGGTTATTAGGTACTAGCTCTTTGGCCTTAGCCCCAACATTGGTGGACATGGTTAATTGCTCTAAAAAATCATCACAGATATTTTGGTCTTGGTAATTCACTTTCCCTATAAATTCTCTTCTGGGTACCATTCTGGTCAAACAATTATACCACTAGAAGCTAGCACAGACCTCTAATGAAGTAATTCACACAACAATATTTGAGAACAAACCAAGAGTTATCAAGAAAAGTACAAGAAACCTGATTATTCACCTGAAGAAAATCGCTCTGCAACAATTTGCTCTGCAACAAACTTTGATGAAACAATACTTAGCAATCAAGTTGATGTGGACTGAAAAGGGCAAGTTGGCATTTAAGTTTTTAGGCATTAACTCTGCATGCTTCGGCTTTCTTTTCAGAATTAAATTTGCCAAAATGAATTCAAAACTGGCTCCAATGGGTCATAATTTCTCTAAGTCTTTCCTCTATTTTGCTCTTTTGCTACTTCGCAGAACATAAAACCTGTGCTCTTTTCTTTCGCGAAACAACGCTGGCCTTTGGATCTCGAGAACTTACATTGCCTTTATCTCCATTTAATCTCTTTGCTTTAGTGTCGGGCCCTACCTCCTTTTTGCCACTTTGCAGAGTTTAACAGTCGTGCATTTTTCCTTCACGAGGCCGCGCCAAGCATTAGATCAAAATCCAATCACCCAGCCTTTAACTCCAACCGGGATCATCAATCCTTTTAACTAACGATGCCTCATCTTGACAGCTAACGGTTTTCGCCATTTTGTTGAGGTTAAGCTGTGGGCATCTTCAGGTCATGAAACAACGAGAAGCGTTGGATCAATCTTGAGATGAATGCCTTTTAAGTGGGCCCTTTATCCAAGAATTACTTACCCCACTTGTTATCTGGTTAATAAACGCCACATGGCAGTCAACCATTAGCCCTAGAAACTGCATTTGGTTCCACCCTTAATCCACCATGTGTTCCCTTTTACTATTCCCATAGAACTGCCGGTTACACCTAGGTGGGCCCTCAACCACTTTTTTAAACCACGTCACTCGACACATTACTATCAAGCTCTACAAAAAGTGGCAGGTGTTATGCCACATCACTCCTTTGTGTGATTTCCACCTATCTTTTGTGACTTCGTGAACATTATTCTTCATTTGGCTTGTAGCCACGAAACCATGAGAACTGTTAGATCAGAACAAAATTGATTTGCTTTTCACTTCATGCCATGCCTATCCCTTGGGCCCATCGGCCTTTTTGCTACTTTGTAATGACTAACTTGCTAGCATCTTATCTTCACAAATTCACGTGAGTCGTTAGATCTCAAGAACTTTCTTGTTGTTCACTCTTTTTATGACAACCTTGCACAGACCCACAACATACTGCCAGCTGAGTGCCTTGTCACCGCCATGTCATCGCCAATTGGGGTTACCACATTTACTACCACTCTTAACGGGACCCTCCACCTTTTCGGTATTTCACTGAAGGTATAGCTCGTGCATCTCCCAGCCACGAAACAATGAGAAGCCATTGATCTTTTTCCAACGCGATCATTCTTTAACCAAAGAAGACTGCTTATCTCTAGGACCCGCCAAACCCTTTCGCCACTTTGTGAAGGTTAAAACATGTTCAGCTTGATCTCATGAAACCACGCTGTTTGTCTGATCAAATGAAACAAAGAGAGATGGCTTCGATTGATGAAACCATGTGTATCAGAGACATGCCTTTTAGTCTCCTCAAAACTCATTCTCATCGAAATCTTTTTGCTGTCTGCTAGGTTTCATGTCGAAGAGACTTTGGACTTCGGTGACTTCTTTTGTCCTCCCATCGAAACTCATATCCTTATCGATATCATTCATCGATGTAGTTTTCTTCTATTTTATTGATATCACTTTTTCAATGAGAATTCTTCTTTCGATGAATCTTCTTTATCTTGCATCGATGATATTGTTTCTTCGAAATCCTTTTCTCATCGGTGGGGGCCACCTCTGCTTTCTTCGATACCTTTTGCTGATGGGACCATCCCTTTCAGTGAGTCTTTTTGTACAGATAGTGTTATATCCTTGAAGACCTTTTCTTGTCAATGAGAACCATCTCCACTTTCCTCGATATCTTTTATTGATGGAGTTATTGTCTTCAATGAGTCCTTTCTGAAGTTCATCAACATTTGCTTTCTTTGATGCCCCTTTTATATTGATAAGACATCGCTAGGTCTCATCAATACTATTTGAATCTTAGATACTTTGATAGAATGCTTTTAGCCAAGAAAGAAGTCCTTATCTCTGGGTCCCGCCAAACCTTTTTGCTACTATGTGATAGGTAACTTTCGGGCATGTTGAGTTCGTGAATCCATGCGGGCCATCCAATTGACTGAGAGTTGCATGATAATTACAAGGCCTGACGATCATTAGAAAATGCAATTTAAAGGCGAATAAAAATTAAAACATTTAAAGGGACCACCTAGGTAAAAAACAACTGGGGGAACACTTTGCATGACAAAAGGACCCATTACTTAAGTGAATAAAGTAACACAGAAATAGAATTATAAGGGTTTTTTCTCAGACATTTTGAAAGTGATTAAACCTAAACCCTAAACCCTCTTTAGGACCCAAAGCAATAGAAGTCACAAGGCCATACCAGACCCAAGAATTTCATAGACTTAGCCAATTATGGAAAAGAATACCCATTTTTTAAATAGTGATAACAGTAAGCTCTGAACCTTTATCTCTTCCCTCAAAAATGAAACTTGCCATTTGAATTCCTTTCTCATATTGATTAGCCTAATAATATTTGTTTAATGTTTTTTATTGTTAAAGATTACCTTCCTTTTAGATTTATTAGTTAGATTCTTATTATGTTGAAGAACATTTAGTTAGTTTTCTCCTTCAACTGAAGTATTTATGTTTTATTTTGAAATGCTCAATTTTTTATCTTAATATAGATCACAATTTATTTTCTTTTAAGCATAGAATTAATGGAATATTACATATGGTATCAGAGCAACCAAGTTTGACATTGAACCTCAGGCTTTCCACCTATAAACAAAACTATATACATATGCAGGCACACCATGGTTGAGATAATATGCATGTGCACTATATACAAAACTATATTCACAAGTAAATCTTTTATTCAAATCCACAATATGAAACACAGAGTTTTACTAGAAGAACACAAGTAACCTTATCTCCTTTAGATAATATCACAAGCAACTACCTATAGAAAGATACAGTAATCCACAACAAATACACAAAGGAAAGACAACTAATTATATTATGTATGTTCGCAAAATGGTACAATAGTAAGCCTGAGGCTATATTCTACTTCTTCTCTAATGATCCTTATTGTTACAAAAATTCCCTCATTTATATGAGGGTATACATTGTCACCAAGCATCATGGCTTTTCAGCACATAACTATTAATTAGTACTTTTGTTAACAAACTGGAAGATAAACAAGTTCAGCATTCCTATGTTTTCAATGTACTTATCATCTTTATACATTAGAATGTCATTGTTTAGTGTCCTCATGTCGCTTTCTGTCTGGAAATGATTGGATAGAATATGGTTAACACAAAGTGACAAATCTTTGTTCTGATCTAGCTCTGCTACTGCTCAATTCTTCTCATCATTGAACTCTTGTTTCCACTATTCCAATGATACTAACTCACCATTACTGTAAAAAGAGGGCACCCTAGGGGTATTCCCATCATCCAGCCTCTGATGCTCTTTCCTTAATTGATTTTCCAATTCATCACGGGACTTCAAGTGAGCCTCGACTTCAATTTTCTCACCTGGATTCATCAAACTATTGTCATTCATCAAGCCTTCCAACTGAGACCTGAGCCTTTCATGCTCTTTCACAACTTTGACTATTCCAGTGTATGTCTTCCAATAGATTTTTGTAACATGCATCATACTTTTGAATCTATGGTCAACGACCTCGAGAACTAACTTATCCATCTTTTGCTATTCCTTTTTTAGTTGCCGAGATGTCTTTTCGGCCCTGTTCCTCCAATACATAGCATCTGTCAAGGCATCCATGGCATCTCTGTCAACACCATATGCCATCCCTATTTGACTGGTACCTGTATCAATATGAAGCAATCTTGCTTGCAGCCTCTATTTTTCTTCATCAGTTTTCTCATATAGGCTTTTGTATGTACAATTTTCTCAGACCAGAAACTCTATCTGATCTTGGTTCAGTTTAGCGACATCCAAATTTAGTTTGGCAGTTGTTCTAGGGTCAATCTTTCCAACCTGCTACACCATCAAATGTCCAAAAGCTTCTTCTATATCAACCAATATAGGTCTTTTATCTTTGGGATAGATAGCCCAGTGTAGAAGAGCCTTCTGATCTAGATCATATCCTGATCGTCTAAAGAGTTTATCAATCCCTTTTGGCATCATTTGCCTACTTGGGTCCTGTTTCTTGAGGAATTCATCAAACAACAAGCCAGAGTTCATGTCCCATCCAGAGTATAATAGCACACCAGCTTCCTTAAGCAACTGTCTTCCCTTCTCAGGTGTCATTTCTCTCATCACAAGATCCATCTCCTCTTGTAACTTTTGAATCTTCTACTCTTCTTCACTATTTCTCATTTATTCCTAATTTGAGATCCTTTATGTTGATAGAGGAATGCGGTGAACTCCTTGGAAGCAATGAATTCATTATCAACAATGAAATACTCATGCTCTAGGAATTTGATGTCAGCCACTTCTCAGACATTTAGTTGTCCTGTTACCAAGTCTATCGGTGTATCCTCTGCATAACCAGGGGGGTAATCCTCTTGAGGAGTGAATGGAACGATGCCAGATGTGGAAGAAGGAGACATATGAGCCAAAGGCTCTGTATTCCTAATAGTATCAATGTAATCCCTAAAAACATGAGGTGAGACTCCCTCAAGTATTTCCAATTCATGCTCCACAAGTTTGTTGGCCAACTACAAGGGGTCTTCAATCTTTTGTAGCACATTCTCATCCATTTTCCTTCTATAAAGCTTCCATTTATAAGCCTGCATTGCTTTCTCAAACTTTATTTGCTTCACTCTGGCCTCTTCTCTGCCAATGTTCTTAATGAGGTCATCCGGTAGGTAAGATTTATGCTCTCTAGCCTTCAACTTTTGTGATGACCGAGCTATCCTTATGTATCCTTCAAGATCAAAATTGGGCCTTGGATCCCCCATAGCCATGCCATAATAATCCAATTTTTTCTATAGCAGGCCATAACTCTTTGAACTTTTCACAATAAAATCTAAAAATATAAACAACCCAGGTACAATTGATTGTTTTTCATGGCTTGTCAGATGTTCTGTACTCACTATTGACAGTTGCCTCACAATTTCCAGATAAGCCACTCTATTAGGGACTGTAAGTGGTAGTAAGTATGGTCTCCCTTTGAACCCGTATACCCTGACTTGTGTGCAATCTGAAAAGCAATACCAATCTCCCCAATTGTGTTCAATTGAGGGATCTTTAGCGAAATCTTTTGGTCTTAGGAATCTTTGAACCTCTCGTGCAAGGGCATGATCACACAGGCATCCCAATAGTTTATATAATGGCTTGACAAAGAAATCCTCAAAATACCAATATTGATTATTCACATACCTCTGGTCCCATGAAGAAACCCATAGTTGCATTGGTTTTCTCATTCCAGCATTGTCATATGTCCTGACACATAACTCTTCTAGCCATAACCCTTCATCTTGTCCCACATACAATAGCATATGCATAAGTAAGGAATAATGTTTGAAATAAACATTGATGACATCCCCCTTTAACTTTTCTAACCCATGATTCAAAACCTCAACCAAATAAGAAGAAAAATCAAAGAAGCGGGGGTCCTTAGACTGCAAATCGACACAAATGACCATGGCTGCAATATCCATCAAAGGATGGGCTTTTATCCCTAGCAATTGGGCAACATAGTAATAGGTATACTTGAAATATGGATGGAAAGAGTTGACATCATAGGGAGCTTTGTCATCCTGACCTGGTGGCACTAAGGACCCTACATTCCTAGGTCTATGTATAGGGAGTCTCCACGTTTTGTAAATGTGCTCTAGGTTAAAATATTCACTTGTGAACTTCTTGAGGTCAATCAATTCTTCAAATCCCCAATCTAACTAGAACACGGTGTCAATAATGTCCTTTGTGATTGCAAGAATTAGCTTACACATGTAGTTATATATGGTCCTGGTTTTAGGGTCATAATTATTTGCCAATGCCTTCATGAGCTCCACATTCATGAATACATTAGCCACAACTAACCTTCATAAGTTTAATCGCGATAAATTATTAATAGGTTGAGGGGCAACTCTTCTGTTGTACCTATATATGAATAGTTCATACCCTCTCAACTTTGTCCATATGTCTTCAAGATCCTCAAACCGGTCCTCCAGGCCTTCCTCATCAGCTCTAATCTTCTTGGACCTCAAACTAGATGATGGGCACTGGTCAATTAGGTCCTGGGCCAAAGAACACCCTTCCCTTTTCTATCTTTTAGGTTTTTCTTCTATAGCGATAGGTTCCTTTCCCTTTTTGGTCTTATTAGTTTTAGATGATGATTCCATTTGAATTTTGTAAAAGAGGTCTGTGTGCAAACAACTTACTTGGAATTACTGCGATTTATCTATGAATTCGCCCAATTCCTGCTTTCAGTTCATTGCCTGTGAAGTCCTTAATGTTGTGCCCTTTGATGGTTGATCCACTACTTATGGCATATTTAATCAATTAGTAAGGGCACTTTGGACAATGGTCACTCGAGCACATGTTTGAATTTAATGGCGATGTGACCTTCCCTGGGATTTGTTTATGATTATTGCGGCAATCAATAATCATTTCTATGAGGATATGTCTTTCGATCATTTGTTTCTTTAGTCCATCGATCTCTTTGTTTCTATCGACAATACTGTTGTTTCGAATATTACTTCAATCAATTATTTTTTCCCTTCATCGAAATACTATATTCGGTCAGTATGGCTATCTCCTCATCGAAACATATCTGATATCCATCGGGTCTTATGTCGAAGAAACCTTGGGCTTTGGTGTCCTTTATTTTTCCATCGAAATACTTCTTTCATCGATATCACTACGGCCCATCGATGAATGAGTCTATTATCTCACCGAAGCTTTTCTTTATTTTCCCTTATCGTTCTTCACCGATAAAGTTACATCGGCAAAACCACGTATATCGAGAACATGCATTTTAACCTCCTTGAAACCTATATCCTCATCGATATCTTTTATCAATGTAGCTTCCTTTTGTCTAATTGATATTATTCTTTCGATGAAAATGCTCCTTTCGGTGGCTCCTTTTTATGTTGCACCGATAGTATTATTTCCTTGAGAACTTTTCCCGTCGATGAAGACCTTCTCTTCTTTCTTCGATATCTTTTTTCGATGAATTTTAAACTCCTCGAAACCTATATCCTCATTGATATCTTTTATCGATGTAGCTTCCTTTTGTCTGATCGATATTATTCTTTTGATGAAAATGCTCCTTTCAGTGGGTTCTTTTTATGTTGCACCGATAGTATTATTTCCTCGAGATCTTTTCTCGTCGATGAAGACCCCCTCTAATTTCTTTGATATCTTTTGTTGATGAAGGTTAACCTCCTCGAAACCTATATCCTCATCGATATCTTTTATCGATGTAGCTTCTTTTTGTCTGATGGATATTATTCTTTTGATGAAAACGCTCCTTTCGATAGGTCCTTTTTATGTTGCACCGATAGTATTATTTCCTCGAGAAATTTTCCCATCGATGAAGACCCTCTCTATTTTCTTTGATATCTTTTGTCGATGAAGTTATTATCTTGGGTGAGTCCTTTTGGCATTTCCTTCCTTCCATGACTCTTTTATTTCGATGATAATTATTTTTTTTTAATAAAAATGATCATCGTCGGAATTACGACGAATACCAAGCTTTTGACCGATGAATTCTTTGACTATCGACAGAGTCCATTGGATTGTCGAATTTCTGATGGGCATGGCATCGTCAACCAATCCGACGTCGAGTTTTTGATGGTGGATTTTGTTGACACTCTGACGAAAATTCATCGAAAATCTGACAAACGGCCGTCAGAAATCAGCTTCGAATGTCCTAGTGGTAAATGAGTTGTAAAAGGGAAGGACATGTGTTGATGTGTGTTTTATTGTTAGGACCCAGAGGAAACTGAGAGGGTGGGGAGTGAATCAGTTGTCTATTAATTTCAACCCAAATATAACTTAACCAAACTTAATGCATAATACTAGTAAACCAAACTTTATGTCGGTTGACAGTTTAACAGTTAATTGGAATACCGGTAAAGTTTAATGCATGAAATAGAAAGACAAATAACATCCACAACACATAACACAAATATTTGTATGTGGAAACCCTGTAAGGGGAAAAACCACAGTGGGAAACCTTGCCCACAATCAAATGATACTACTGCAGATAGTATGTGTGTACAATATGGAGTCTGCACATGTAGAAAGGCCAACTGCCTAGAGCTCACTACTCAATCACAAAATGAGAGTCACACTGACTACAATTGGATGGTTAAATCCAATGATAATGTACTACTCAAAATAGCATCTTCATATGCTGAATTTAGTACCAGTTAAGCTTTGATTGCCTTCTCAAAAACCTTCCTTGAATCTTCAAATGATGTCTGCCTGTATAGCTCTGCTTATATTCGTATATACCTTATTACAATCCTCTATCACACCTTCTACATAATCTCACAAATGAGATCTTACATATATAGCAAAACCTAAGACCAAATGTGTAGGTCGGCTAACAAGGAATATTACAATTAAATCAATTACAAATGAATCAATATGTGACACATCATGTCGGATTAATGTATTTACAATAATAATAGATCATCTCAATAACACGTCATGCTGATCTGGAATAGATAACGTTTTTTGGTCCATAACCTAGACCTATTTGCCGGTAACAGCAAATATGCAAACTCGATTAGACCAATAACCAAATTGCCAAAACAAAGTATCCAAACAATGTCTTCAACATAACCAAGTAATCTCCAAGTCATCCTTAGTGCCAGTGAACAATATGACCTATCGGTAAACCAGATACCAATGACTATGTATAAGTCGCTGAACATGTTGGTAAACATAACCAAAGATCTCCAAGTGCTGATAGGTGTTGACAAGTGTTGACATCAATGAAAAAACTAGTGCAACACATCCATAATACCAACATTTAACACATTATAGGGCATTGAGATTGGAGATAAGGTCATCTATACTTTATTGGGTGGTTTTAGTCCATGGTTTTGTAATACCATTTGATGGTTTCTTATATTGTATCTCCTATATATGAGGAGTGTGAGATAGAGGTCATGTGTAAGAGTCTTATAGCTATTGAGTTACCTCTAAATCTCTTATTAGTGGTACTCCTATGAAGATCATGCTCTGCAAGTATTTTGAAATCTGTAATTGATTATTGAATAATATATTGAGCTAATTTTGGAGTGGTGTTTTTCTCCTGAAATGATTTTCCCACGTAAATCACTTTGTTGTGGTATCAATGTTATTATGTCTATTTCTTTAACTATTGTAATAATCTATATAAGTTTCTGCATTATCCTCCTGTCAAGGTTAGTGTAGGAAATTATTTTGCTACTTAACTTCCTTACAATTACCATGGTAAGCACAATTAACAAAAGAATCAATAGGTTTGAGGTAAATTTGTCCCCTTTTAAAAGACATAATATCTTTCGGACAAGGAGAGAACTAGGGGAACAATAGGAAGGTCCATTCATAAACTTAAAGTCATGATTAACCATATCATTAGAAACCCTATTACCTTCACTAAAAACATGTTTTTCGAGATTTATATTGAGGGAAGTTCCTAATCAAATAATTGCTATATTCCACTAATCTTCTAATTTCTCATGGGCATCTTGCTTTGCCATTTAAGTATTCCACAATCAATTTGGAGTCCCCTTCAAGGATAATATTATGAAAATTATTCTCCCTAATTATTTTGAGACCTTGTCAAGAAGGATAAGATTCCAACCTATTATTGGAACCTCTATGAAGATTAATGCTATACCCTTCAATAAGGAATCTCATGTTATCTCTAAGTACACTCCTAGCTCTAAAAATCACCATATTTCCTTTAAAACAACCATCAAAATTACATTTCACCCACCCTTCATCTGGAGGAGGCCTTTTGCACTCCTTTCTAAGGATCAATTTATTCCAGTTTATCTTCTTAGTTTTTTTAATTTGATGTTTGATAATCAGGAATAGCATATTTTTCTTGTTGAAGTTTCCTTGAAGATTTTGTTTTTTTGCTCCTTCCAAATATTCCACAATACAAAGGGAGGAATTTGAGACCATACACTTCAGATAATAGGATGTTTGAAAGGGAAAACAAACCATTGCTCCAATAAAATTCTCATATGCTCGGGGAGGGCCAATGAAATTGTTAGGGTAGCTAAAGCCACAAGCCAAACCTCTCTAGCATAGGGACAATAAAAATATGATCAGCGATCTTAGATTTTATGAGGTAGAGATAATATATATTAACAACTAGAAATCACCTTTTATTGATATTATTAGTGGTTACAATGTTACTATGGGTTGTGACCCACAAGAATGAATTAATTTACGGAATGAGATTGGCCACCCAAATTCTCTTCCAATTAAAATTTTCTATGTCAAAGTCCTCCATAGAACAATAATATTTGACTGATAACACCCCTAAGGATTGATGTCTCCAAATTTAGATATCCATTCTCCTTGTTGAAAAAAATGAGCTATCACCAAGATAAGGCTACAACAATGTAGCTCCACCTTTCATTTTCTTAAGATCAAAGGCATAAATACCTATGGCCCCTTTAAGTTGATCAAAAAAAATTCCACCCCCCATAATTGTCTTGCCAATTGATGCAATTATGCAATAAATTCCATTTTTTTTGGATTATTAAGTCTTTTACCATATTGAAATAGTTAGTAGCATATAGGTTCACATCCTTAAACCATATATCATCCCTGAATCTCATGTTTCTTCCATCTCTAACAATCTTTTTACTTCCTTTTTTTAGCATACTTTTTATTTTTATAATATTATTCCATATACAAGATCCATAAGAGAGATTGGTATCATAAAAATGATTAGAACATGGGGAATTATTGACATATTTATCCCTTATTTTTTTTACCCAATCCATATCCCCTTCAATAATCTTCCATCTAATTTTAGAAAGAAGAGCCCTATTAAAAGGTTTGATTCTTCAGATCACAAGTTTGCCATACATTTTAGGCTTTCACATTCTATCCCAGGAAACTAGGCCAATACATGACCTTTATTTAGTTCCAGTCCAAGGAAACTTCTATTTTTTTTCAACTTTATCAGCCATAACACTAGGGACTTTGAAGAGAGAGAGATAATACATTGGAATTTTCTGCAAACAAGATTTCACTATCTAAACTTTGCTTCCAAGGATCAATAATTTTCTTTTCCATCCGACAAGGTTTTTCTAGAACCTTTCAATAAGGTTAAATTCCAATAGTTGTTAGAAGGGCATTCATGCTAAGGGGTAGATCAAGGTAAGAATTTGAGAGAGAAACAAAATTCCATCATCGAATCTGGATAATCTTGGCTTGTAAGGAAGTAAGGACATTGAAGAAATAAATTTTTTATTTTATGGTAAGAATATGTCGTCTAGATAAATGAGCATAATTATCTAGTATCTATCACCAACCCTTAGCTTTAGAAACATAAGCTTTCACAAAATAATGGTGTCATCCACAAACTATTAATGGGAAAGATGAGGAAGATGGGAGACAACTTTGACACCCTTGAGAAAATTTTGATCTCTTTATACCTTTAAATGTTTCTTCTTAGGAATTCCACAAAAAATATAGAAAAGATAAGTTGATAAAGGGTCACCTTGGATAATCACTCTACCATAGAAGAAATAACCTTTAGGAGAGCCATTGAGCACATAGGAGAGGTGACACATCATCTTCAATAACTTACCTTTAAATCCAAATTTTTTTAGGACCTCAAAGAAGAAATTGTAGGAGACTCTATCATAGGATTTCAAAATATCATGTTTAAGAGCCATATCAGTCTTCTTGTTGTGTTCCATGGAGTGGGCCGAATCATCTTCTCTTATGACAACATCTAACATATGTCTACCCTTAACAAAACCAATCCAATTATTATAAATTATCCTATCTAGGAAAATTTTAAGCCTATTAACAAAGATCTTACACATAATCTTACATAGGGTGTTACAAAGGCTGATAGATTTAAAATCATTTAAAGAAACAACATTAAATCATTTTTGGGGATTAAATCTATAAATGTTGAATTAACATATCCATTTCTCAAGAAATCCCTTGTTGCATTATACATATCCATTCTTAGCAAGTCCCAAAATTCTTGGAAAAACGTTGGTGGAAATCCATCTAGACTAGGGGCTTTAAAAGCACCAAATGAGAATACCACATCTCTTAATTTGTGAAGAGATAACTTTGAAGTCAACAAATTTAGGTCCAGGTTAGTAGTTACCTTAGGAAATACCTCCAACATCCCAAAATGGTGCCAAAGGCTATTATGAACAATATTGTGAGAATTGGCAAAGAAGGAGACCACCATCCTAGCTATCTCTTCATCATCCTTAGTATTAGTAACATCCTCCTTTTGTAGTCTTTTGATCTTTCTCGTACTCCTATACTTCATATTTTATTGTTGAAAACTTTTGGAATTTTTGTCACTCAAAAAACCCTCTTCCTATTTATTAATTCTAATCCATTAGTCTCTTAGGGATTTCTCCTCCATACTATCCTCCATATCATTCTATCTTGACTCTGATTTATCTTTGATGGTTATTAGCTTTGAGGAAATAGATTTAGTGTAATGAAAGATATTGTCAAAAGATATTTTATTCCACCCTTTAATATTATCCTTGATAATCTTTAAATTCTAAACCACATGAATATAGGTGTCACATCCATTGGAGTGTTCCACCACTATTCCACAAGTTTTCTAAAATTTGAGTGGTAACTCCACATAATCTAATATCTAAAAGGAAAGGGGCATCTCTTTAATCCATCCTTCCAAGAGATAATAATAAAATTATGGTCAGACCCAGTTTTGGTTAGGGTAAGAAAGGAAAGAGCATCCACATGTTATCCCAATTGCTTGAAATAAGGAACATGTCCAATTTGACTTTAATTCGATGATGACCTTACTTATTTTTAGACCATACAAAATGGAAACCTTGTAAACTAGTATCCATAAGACCAACAACATACACAAAATCAGCCGAATCACTTATGCTTTCAGAAAAGTCATTAAAACCTCCCAATTTTTCTAAAGGGTACAAGGGGGAATTGAAATATCAACTCAACATCCATAGATAAACCAAGTAGCTCACAATAATTTAGGCAAGGGAGTTCCAAAGTGTATCTCTAGTATATCTAACATTCAGGGTATAGATATTAATAAGACTCCACCTTTGAATAGTCTTTAGGTTTTGCATGATAAAAATTAGATTCCTCTTGAACAAATGTCAAAAATTCCTAAAGAAGAAGGCTAGATTTCATAGTGTGGAAATACAACCTAAAGCATCCTCAATATCACTGAAATAGAAATTAACAAAAGACCAAATATGTGTGGCAATAATTTGGAACACTTCCTTTTTCATTTTGGTTTCTTGTGAGAAAATAATGTCAACCCTCTTCTCTAACAACATACATTTGAGCATATGGTTTTTAACAAGGCTAATTAAGCCTCTCATGTTATAGGTAAAAATATTCATCTAAACAACAAAAAGCAAAGGTTGTTCTTCCTTGAGCTTCTAGAAGGTCTCCTTACTTGAGGAGAGCCCACCTAATCAATTCTTTTTCACTCTAATGCATCCACTTTCCTTTTAAATAAAGAAATTAAAGGTCTTTTAGTTTACCTATATACATTTTCTATGGTGTGTATCTTATTAGTTATTTTTATTCAAATCATAGATGTAAAATGCTTTGATTAAGATATGGAGGGTTGTGCATTGTGTTAAGAAATTGTTAAAAAGAGTTGTATATAATATCCTATCCATTGGAATCCAAGAACATTGAGAGGGTGGGTGAATCGATGTTCTACCGGAATATTCAATTTTAACCTTATTATAACATGCATTCACCAAGCAGCTGAAAGAAGTCAAGGAATCAATAAGCCAATCACACAAATGAACACCATAACACAGAGAATTATACGTGGAAATTGGTGGGATTTCGGACCCACAATATCAATCCACTGGCCATATAAAAAGATATTACATAATATGGGGGCCTACACATGCAGGAAGGATTACAACCTAGAGCACATTGCTCATCACAAAAGAAGTCTCACTGACTATAGTCACTTTGAATAAGAAAACATAAAACTAAACTCATTTAATGCATCACTATGCCTGATTGAGTTCCGGTTCAAGATCTGACTATTCCGGTTCTGAAACCCTAAACCCTTACCAGAATAACCTCTTACATAATCAACATTCCTCACATTACAAATATCACTCTCATATCTCATTCACATCCTAACATATCACAAAATGTTCTAATCAACTGACCTATATACCCTTACAATCCTTCATGACTCATGCCAGCTTACATAGATATTTATAAAATGAATATACATGTCGACTCATTACATAGATACATAAATAAAAAAAATTAATTGCCAATTACCGGATTTCCCAAATGATGTCGACCTCCTATACCTGTACCCTATTTGTAAGTCATTTCAGCCTTCAATGCCAATACCCATAGAATCCTTCCTACCGGTGTCGGTGAAGTGCCTGCTAGTGAATAACCGAACCAAGGAATGAAAGCGGGAACATGTTGCCATCAATGACAACTGTTTATGGTGAAAATGGAAACAACAATATTGAAAGAATGAATAGATTCAACCACAAAACCCTAGCCTAACAACAACAAAGAACCACCATAACATATGAAGATTACCTATGACAATGGAAATCAAATGAAATCACAAAGATTATACCATCACATGTCCAATAGGGTTTGAATCTCCATTTTTCCTATCTCCATTGATCTTGCTTGATATATTTTCTCTCAGATTTTACGTGTGCACAAGAGCTCAACAAAGATTAGAAATGTGGTTGCAAGTAGGCTTGATTGCATATGAAAGTTCGAATGCTAGAATGATTGATTAGTTGATTAGAATGATTAGTGTTGATAATGAGAGAAGTATCCTATTATATAGATGACACTATAATAAATGGAGGGATAAGATTGAGAGGTGTAAAAGATAAATGGTTGGCTAGGATTAGAGGGTAGGTAGACAAAATAAGGAAATAATGAGAGGGTAGGTAGTGTAGGAATTAAGAGATGAATGACATGTGTCATGGGTAGAAAAGGATAATGAATTAATTAAATAAATAAAGATTTATTTAATTAATAGAAGAAGTGGGATCAATTAAATAAATAAAAGTATTTATTTAATTTAGAAAAGCATAATTTAAATAAATAAATGTATTTATTTAAATGAGAAATAAGGATAGAAGAGGATAAATGAATTAATTAAATAAATAAAGATTTATTTAATTAATAAAAGAATTAGGCTTAAAATAATTAAATAAATAAAATATTTATTTAATTAGAGAGGAAAATTTTAGGTGTGTACATTTTGCCCCTCTTTGAGACAATGCAGCTTGTTGCGTTGTTTCAAAGAAGATAAGATGAACTGATACAAAGTTGCCCCAAGATGGGAATGATATGCCCCCTCGAGAGATTGGATGAAAATGTCTGAAAGGATCGCAGACAATCTCTCGATAAGAAAGAAAGGTTAGAATGGACTGACCAAATAGGATAGAGTGACAGAGTCATGGGATAAAGAAGATAGACTCCAGAGACTAGGGCTAGGGAATTCTATAGGATAGACTACTAGGGAAAAAATCCTCATTGTCATCCACACACCTAAGAGATCAGATTGCAGAGAGAGCAGAGAGCAGTCAGAAGCGATGGCATTGGTGGATAGATTCAATCGCGTTCACCGATTTTGGAGGCCAGCAGATGCAGGAGAGATGATGACTACCGCAAAACCTCTTTGTACTTTGTTGCATTAATTATTGTCATAAATGCATGCTATGTAGAGAAATAAATGCAATTTAGGTAGGTCTAGAAAAAAAGTCAAATGGGGTAAAAACGGTAAGGCGCGTCTGTGAAGTATGCAAGCGTGTTTGTGTCATGAATGCGCATTTATGTCTTCAAGGTCAAATCAATAGTTCTATGATAAACATTCATTGTCGATTGGATAAGCTCCTGAGAGGATACACTCAAGTAGGTCCTCTAGGGAAGATTAGGATAACTAATAGGACTGGGATTGACAATTCTGTTGGCATTATGTGAACCTGTATAAGGACATAATGATATTGTATGTTGTCATTGATGTCAATATGTGATATGAAGTGAACCGACATATGTGATATGTGAGAAGAGAGAACCGACATATGTGTGAACCGGTATATATGCCAAAGTGAAGTAGTATACTTGCTCAAGGTGAACCGGCATGTAGTTATGGGAACTGACACATGGAGGCATTGTATGACTACCAGTTGGTAGGTAGTTTCCACTTCAGGATTTCTGGTTGGAGTATCTCAAGCCTGTGTGACTCAATCGATGATCTTTGTGTGATGAGTTAGTAGTATAACGGAAAATAGGTCATGTTGCCACGTAAGCCTTGTACGCGTGAAGGATCTTGCATGAAGAAGACTATTCCTATCTACCTCGGGAATGTGTGAAGTTTTTCAAACGGTGATAACGTGTGATGGGTTATCAGCCACCATGAAATCGGTTGATAATGGACGATGGAGAATGTCTTGAGATTGATTCAAGATTGTTGCATTTAATGCAGTATGATTCAATAATCAGGATTGAACCACTTAAATTGCTTAACCTAACAGGTTTAGGGCTTAGGGTTTTTGCTACTGACCTATCTGTTTCCTATAAGATCAAGGTTGTGTTTCTTTCTAAAGTTGTTGGCAAAAGTTGTGTGTGTGTATCCAAGGGAAGTGATACGTGATTCTTGCTAGACCAAAGGAGAGAAGAGATACCTGTAAAGTGAATGTACAGAAGGTGAAGAGGAGGCAAAACGGATCTGCATTTGCATTGAGTGCTGTTGCTAGATCATTGTAATTCCTGTTGATCTTTAACCACTTCAATAGTTGTGAAATCCCTTAACAAGGTAGCCTTAACTGGTCTGATACAAATCCCTTAACAGGGTAGCTTTAACCAGCTTGATTCAAATCCCTTAATAGGGTAACTCGAAGTTATTGGGTTCTGGGAAGCTATAGAGCTCTGGAGATCCTTTAGCTATTGAGTTGTTGAAATCCTCTAACAAGGTAACCCTAACCAGGTTTAACCCTTAACCAGGTATTGTAGCCATCCCTTAACAGGGTGATCCCTAACAGGATCGGTTCCTAGCATAACTTATTTGTAATGTCTTTAACTCGACAAGGCTCCTAATAGAGCGGACTTCTAAAGAGTTCAAAAGAAGCTTGTGGGTATTCATCTCCACTGTGGTTTTTCCCAATTGGGTTTTCGCATGAAAATATGTGTGTCATGTGTGATGCTTTTATCTTGTGATGCTTTGTTATTACCTGTTGAGCATATGATGGTTCTGTGTTTTATGTGTGTCTATAAAACATATTGAACTAACTATTGTGAAGATCTGATGATAGTTTACCTGTTCATGCATGAGGGTGTAATGGTACTATAGTATTGAGCTAAGAGGAAAGCTTAGTGAGTGAACGGTTTATGATTGTTTTAGTTGTTCTCGGTCTTGCCGGTTGCACTCTATTTCAACTAGTATCACTGCTTGCCAGTCATTTGGAGTATTTGCTATCAAACCGGGTTTGGACTGTATTTTTGTTTGTACTAATTCACCCCCCCTCTTAGTACCAGTTTGGTACTATTCATTCATCATTGAGTTATCAATTGGTATCAAAGCACTCTAGGTCCTCTGTGTTGTAAGCTTAACTACTTGAGGTAAAGATCCCAGTCAAATGATGAAGAGGGAAGGTCCAAAGTTTAACAGGGAAAATTTTGGTATATGGAAAGATAGGATGAAGATATTCATCAGAAGCATGGGTGCTCAACACTGGAGTTATGTTGAGAATGTCTATGTTGTCCCTACCGGTACTCTCACCGATGACCAAAAGAGAGAGATACAAGAAAATGGGCAAGTCATGGAAGCCCTTATTAATAGTCTATCTGACATTGAATTTATTGATGTTCAGGACAAGGTAAATCCCAAAGAGGTATGGGATGCTCTTGAAAATATCTATGGTGGTGATGAACATGTAAAACAAGCTAAGGAAGAAAGCCTGAGAAGGAAGTTTGTGATGATCGAAGCAGTACTTTGTGATGAACATGGAGTAATACTAGGATAAAAAGAAATACTTTGTGATGAACAGGGAGTACCACTAGGATAGGAAGCAACACTTTGTGATGAACATGGAGTACTAGAAAGAGTAGCACTTTGTAATGAACAGGGAATGCCAAAATGTAGTACTTTGTGATGAACAGGGAGTACTAAAAAGAGCAACACTTTGTGATGAACAAGGAATGCCCCTAGGATAGAAAGTAGTACTTTTTGATGAATAGGGAGTACCACTAGGATTGACATAGTTGAATTGCTTGACTGCAAGAGGACCTACTGATGCTAGAGTCATGAGAGCGATTCCCGTCAACTCAGATTTTGTGACCAGAGCTGACATTCAAGGATAAAGCAGTAGTTTAGGCTATGGACTTGCGATATATTCTATATATGCCTGAGTTTCAGGCGAACATGGGGTTGCTGACTACATTAGCTGAGAGATGGCACTTAGAGACTTGTACTTTTCATTTAGCTTTGGGTGAGATGATAGTTACCTTGGAGGATGTTTACAAGATATTGTGGATACCAATCAATGGGGAGTTAGTTACTTACGGTTGAGATGCAGACAAGGATGCACTAAGATGAGTGTTCCAAGATCCAGGATTGGAGATGAGGGATGGAAATGTGGCTTGGGATACCATGACATGGATAGGATTAGCACTACCAACATTGTTGGCAGGAGTTATCAGTGGGTTCCTCTATCCAGATAGGGTGACATGAGGGTTGGTTGTGGGATGGGGGAGTACACTAGAGACATTAGTGATAGAGCACACCAGGTTTGCATGGGGACTGTGTCTACTAGAACACTTGTACTATGAGTTACATTAGTTTGTATGCCATGGATCAGCAAGATTGGGCTATGGAGTTACATTGTTGCAGGTGTGGCCATATGAGCATCTGTCGGTGACACGACCAATTCATTTCAGAGGCGGGGGCCATTGGCGTAGTTATGTGCATTTGTATAATATGCTTACATCTCAACCGTGGATTGGGAGATTAGATTACTGGCACATGGTCATTGATGAGCTCAATAGTGTAGTATGGAGGCCGTACCGAGAGTGTGAGGAGTGGGAGGATGATGTAGTGGAGCTGCCATATGTGTTTAGGAGCAGATATCTGATTAGGTGGACACCATATGTTCTTGAGAGGAAGTTGGTGGATAGGGTGGGTAGGTACTTTGGCAAGATACAATGGATGCCATGGGGTTCCAAGATGTATGCATGGACAGTGAGAGATCAGGCACACTTAGGGCCATTATTGTTTTATGATTAGGTAGTGACGCAGTTGGTAGAGATGATTGCCTTGCCTTGGGATATGTGGCAAGACATAGAGAATGCAGGGATGGATGTAGAGTATATTGCATATTGGGCAGAGCATCCATTTCCACGACTGACAGATCTAAGGGATCCTATAAATGAAGATGGTGGAGGTGATGGAGATGATGATGGAGATGGTAGGGGTAGAGGCCAATGGAGGAGGCGGGGTGCAGTAGGAGAGAGGAGAGTGGCTCTGATGAGAGAGGGTGGAGAGGAGAGGCAGGTTCGGCA
Organism: Cryptomeria japonica; assembly: GCF_030272615.1. Lineage (NCBI taxonomy): Eukaryota > Viridiplantae > Streptophyta > Pinopsida > Cupressales > Cupressaceae > Cryptomeria > Cryptomeria japonica. Next base: position 131,749,194 of record NC_081411.1, read on the forward strand.
GGCTCACATAGTGAGGGGCAAAGGTGGATTTCCTTTACAGGTGCCAGTAGCATAGGTTCCCAGATAGGGATAGGGACATGGAGAGAGACAAGGGCAACCACAGGAGCAGCCACAAGTACAGGGACAGGGTGAGGGGGGAGAGGAGGAGGATGAGTTACTCACTTTGAGGGAGATCTGCTAGGGACAGGTAGAAGAGATCTAGGATCTTGAGTGGGAGAGGGATAGGCTTAGGAGACAACTAAGGGATACTGAGCAAGAGAGGGATCAAGATATCCAATGTTATATATAGGCTAAGACAACACTGAGGGAAGGGAGAAAGGAAACAAAGGACACAAGAGCAGGATACACCTATGTTCTACGAGCTGGGGAGGAGATAGGATACTGGAGAGACTTATACTATGGAGCAGTGCCACCAGAGCAGCGGGCTAGGAGCTTTCATAGACCATTGTGGATAGTGACGACCATTGGAGGGAGGGACAGGAGATAGGCATCGAGCGGTGGGGTCATGGGTCCTCCACCACCACCACAAAGAGGGTACAGGAGAGATGATCCTGGGGTGGGTCCTTCTACAACTCAGACTCTATCGAGGCTAGCCAGGTCCGAGGGAGGGAGTTCATCATAGCCTAGAGGGCTCCCTATGTATCAGTTTTGTACCATTTTGTATGATGACACCTTCGGGTGATTGTAGCCATATGATTTCTACATCATTGTATCATGACACTTATGATTATATATATATATGAGATTCATCCTTGCGGTAGCTATATGCATGTGTACCTATGTGATGCTTATGATATGGATGCAAATATTTACATGGTGCAATGCAATATTTTTGTTCTTTTATGTTTTATATGTTTATGCAAAATGCAAATGTGTATGTATAAAATGCAGATGAATATGATAATGCAAATAACTATTTACATGATGAGAATGTAAAATGTGCTAACATGTGTTGTGTGTAGGATGTGATGCAATTATGAGATCTATATGTATGAAATGATAATATGTGGTAATGTAGGTGCAAACTACCTGAAATGCAGATATTTTTAATGTGTCATTATACTCAGTCATGTGATAACAGGATATGCAAACTCAAGAAGGACGATGGAGGTCAATCAAGAAAGGGGGATGGAAAGTAGAAGAAATGAAAATGAAAGATCTTCTTGTGCATTATCATCATTGAGCTTTATTATGGCAAAATAGGTTATGACAATCCAGACATAGGTTCGATCCAGAAAGTCATTGTACCTATTTGCATGGAGATAAGACAGTTGCAAATAAGGAATGCTCCTATTCATACTAGACTCATAGTGTCCTCATATCCTTGGACAAGTCATAGCATTACTAAGAGACAATCCACAGAAAACAAAGAAAAATAGGTGACAATACCCCATCCTTGCCTTTCTAGTCAAAGACATCCTGGAGATAAAATCTCTAGTCAGAGACATCCCAAAAAAGCTAAAAGACATGTCACCAAAAAGATAAAAATCAAAAGAAAACCAAGACTCGACACCAACATCCATTGTAGTCCTCAAGTTTAGTGTCTCTTGTTACTTGTATAAGTCTTATTTGATTGTGGTCACAATGTTTACTTTCACAAAAGGATAGATAACACTAAACCATAATGTTGTTTGAGTCTATTGAAAGATTTGATTTGTTGAAGCCCATTGTTGCTTGTGTGTCATCTGAAATTGACTGAATCCATGCAACTAATTCTTTATTGTAGAGAAGATGAATTTTTATTGCAGATTGGTGATGCAAGTGTTGCTTTATTGTGGATTGTACACAGATAGACTGAAGAAAACTGGAAGAAACTGTAATCCTTAGAACATGTGATGTTCTAAGTTCCACACCCATCACTAGACATAGGATTTTCCTTAGCCATAGATAGAAGCTGATTTATTATGGATGGAAAGGGGTGAAAAGGGGGGTTATTATGAATGACTAACCAATCTTAGGAAGATAATTAACAAGCCATGATGGGAATGGGTAAGTTTATTATGAATGGATAGGTTGTGAGTGTGTGCAAAATGAAAGGATGAGATTGAACCTTGAAGGAGGGAGGAGAAATGTCTCTACACATGGTGCCGGTAACCTAGTTTTCACCATGGTACTTGCCTAGGGCGCCACCGAAGTGGTTTTCACTGTTGGATGAATTTATTTTTCTTTGGTTTTTTTTTTTTTTTTCAAATTTTGTGTCACAAGGTGCCTGTTTTCTAGGTTTTCACCAAGTATCGATTTATTTTTTTTAATGATTTTTTTGTATTTTTTGATATTTTTTGATTATTTTTTTTCATCTTTTTGAAATTTGAAATTTTTGATTATTTTGTATTTTTGAATTTTTTGAATTTTTTTGTATTTTTGAATTAGGATACTCTGAAGAGCTATGTGTAAAACTTGCGAAGGTGCATGCTATTGATAGGATCCTCCAAAGGTTCGTCATCTAGAGTTGAGAGTTTATATGTACCAGATTCATAGGTTGCTATGATGATGTAAGGACCAAGCCAATTTGGTTCGAACTTTCCCTTCTTCTCTTTGTCTTGCTGATTTTTTGGATGTTCCTTGAGATCTAAGTCACCTACCTCAAATGCACGAGGCTTAACATTATGATTGTAGTTGCATTGTTTCTTGACTGAATGATGTGTAGCTCGAGTGACTATCTTCCTTGATAAAGGAACTGAGATAGAATTACTAGTGTGTGGACTACATAGGCCCGTATGCATGTCACCTAATAAAGTTTGGGCATCCTTGAAAAAAAATTCCCTCAAGGAAGCTCCATTAAAGTTCCATGATGTATCGCCAGAAGGGAAAGGATGTGCGGAACAAGTGGATGAGTTATGAAGGTTTATGATTGTGAAAAAAAGTGAAAGTAGGATGGCATGATGGAGACTTAGGATCAACAAGTATGCTTGTTGACTTGAGATTTTAAAACTTCCGCCCCCAATTTATTAGGGGAGATCAAATCTTGTTCTTTTTCTTTCATAGGATCTTTATCCTTGACTTTGATTTTTGCAGTGTCCAATAGCTTTTGATTTTGATTTGGATTGAAGGACTTCTCTTTATTTTTTACTTTTATATTTTTCTTTTCAAGGTTTGATTTTTGATCCCCAATGAGTAAGGGATTTTGTAATTATTGATGATCCAAGTCTAGGAGAGGAGTGGAAATGGAATGAGTGGATGAAATGGTAAGGCTATAAGAGTTATCAAGAAGGCTGACAATATGCTCAATAGATTCTTCGCTGGAACCACTCCTAGGACTATTGATATCAAGAGGTGCTTGCACCACTAGAGGAGATTTACATTCAAAATTAGTAGCCACATCACTAGGTAGTTCACACCCAATTCCTTGCAAATCATTTATAGATTGTTCCTGTCGATTGAATACCTTAGGAGATAGTGGGAGTTGATCAACATGAAAGATATACTCACCACATCCCATGTCTTTAATCTTGAACTTTTCTTTGATCTCTTCTTGCTTTGATGTAGAAGCTTTTAAGGATTCTGGATCCACATATGTTGATGAAGGAACAAATTCTCTATTGACTGGGATTGTTATTTCTGATCTAGGTCACAGATTGTTGCAATATATGAATTTTTCTAGGTCAGCTTTGACGGTCACTTCAACTCCATTATGTGGGAACTTGATACATCGAGGATATGTAGATGGTATCGTGTTCATCTCATGAATCCATGAACGCCCTAGCAATATGTTGTATGTGAGCTCTAGATCAAGGACATGACAAACCACATCCTTCGTAACTGGCCCAACTTTGAGAGGTAAGGTGACTGGGCCCTTGGATGAGTGCTCTTTATAATCATATGCCTTGATGGTAATTTTGTTTGTAGCATTCACAGCTTTGTCTGAATATCCCAATTGTATTATTGTGTTCAAAGTACATATATTGAGACCAGCTCCTCCATCTATTAGGACTCATTTTATTCGATGTTTGTGTAGGAAGGCTTCAATGTGTAAAGGTGCATCATGCGGTTGGCTTAGGGATGCATCGTTAGCTTCAGTGAATGTAAGAGAATGTGGAACGGAAGGGTATCCCACCATGGCTTGAAATTGGTCCACGTTCAGATCAGTGGGGACAAACGTTTCTCTCAAAGTTTTATCAAGAATGGCTTTATGTGCGGGGGTTATGCGTAAAAGCTCTAGGATGGAGATAAGTGCAAGCATCCTCCCTAACTGTTCTACCAGATTGCACTTAGATTTGGTTGATGAAGAGGCAATGTTTTTCGTTGGAGCACCTTGCAGGGTGATCTTACCTCAATGAGTTGTGCCATTACATTCAGAGGTAGATTCAGAAGAAGATCCAACTCCTTTTACAAAAAATTTAGGTCTTTGGGTAGAATTTTTAGGCATTTTGTCCTTGATGATAATGGTAGAGACATAGTTGTCAATTGAAATGTGATTAATAGTTGAATCATTGTTATAAGATGCTCTGGTATAGTTGGTCTGCTCATTTGTGGCTTTAGCTTTTCCCCTGTCATGTTTTGGGAATGGTTCTTTAAACATTTTGTGTTCTTGATTGGATGAATGCCCTTCAATCTCAATGTCACCTCTGTCAATAAGGTCTTGTATGATGTTCTTTAGTCTATGACAATTTCCTGTTTTATGGCCCTTTCTCTTGTGATATTCACAGTATTCATCATCATTCCACCAATTTGGTTTGACCTTTGGCTCATATGGAGGCAAATCTGGAATTGCGATTATCTTGTTTGCTACTGGCTTTTTGAAAGATGACTCAAGTGGTTCTCCCAATGGGGTGTACTTCCTTTGTTATTTTGGAGTTTTTTGAGTATTCACTTGATTGTTTGTAGAGCTCGATCTAGAAAAAATGATTTTGGGTCGTACTATATTGGCATCAACAACACCATCATTGATTGTGTTCTTGTTTTTATTCCAAAATATTGGCTTGTCTTTTCCTTTAAAGTCCTCTTTGTTTTCTTTGAATATCTTAATTACTCCTTGTTCAATTAGGACCTTCTCTATTGCTAAGCCTCTTTCAATGACATCCTTGAAGGTGGACAAACAATCTTTTCTTAGATCATAACCAATGTCTTTGTTAACATTCTGGGTGAACATCTCTACCATTTGTTTTTGTGGAATTTCACAAGAGTATCTACTGGCTAGATTCCTCCATCTTTGTAAAAATGATGAAAAAGACTCTCCATCCCTTTGTTTGGTGTTGCACAAAGTGGTGACTGATATGTTTGTCTCTATGTTGTATGACAAATGCTGGATAAATGCCTCTACTAAGTCACCTCATGACTTAATTCCAGGTGGAACTTGGGAGAACCATTCCATAGCTTGATCACCTAAGCTTTGTGGGAATAATCTCATCAAATATGTCTCTTCTGCTGCTACCTCAATGCAAGCTATGAAAAATTGTCTTATATGTGCCTTAGGATCTCCTTTGCCTCTGTACTTATCAAACTTAGGTGTCACAAAGTGTGTAGGAAATGGAGGCATTGGAATGCTTTTGTCAAATGGATAGGGACATATGTCTCTCATTGTGTAAGTTGGCTTCAGTGTATTTATGTCCTCCATTTTCTTTTGTAAGTCCTTAATTTGTTGTTCCAAATTATTCTTAGGTGGAGACCGAATTCTTAGACCATATCCCATGCCTAAACCACTGTGTGGAGGAGGAGCATGTTGCATATATGGATGGAATTGATTATACACATGTTCATATGGAGGAGGTCTATAATGATGTTGCGTATAAGGACCACTTGGTATAGAGTCACAATGAGGAATGGAATTTCTTCTTTGTCCATGTATATCATACTCTACAAGCATGTCATGAGTTTGTTCTAGTGTGTTGCCCCCAAATTTGATGCGGGGTTTCCTTGTGTCCAAATTTTGAACATGCCTTTGGATATCCAATTGCTTTGGTGGTTGGTCCTTAGCATTGGTATGTGATTGAGTATATTTTTCTGCATAAGACTTCCATAATGGTCTGCGAAGGTGAGTATCATATGCTTGACCATGTGTATGTGGGACCTCAAGTTTTTGAAACAAAGATGATGGTGATTCAGGCACCATATTTGGTCCCGTATTGCCTCCACTATTAGGCCTCCTTTGATCCATGTTGAGGTGAGGTTGTTGCAAAGGTTGATTTTCCATTATTTGAGACATGTCAAAATCATGAGGGATCTTGGCACCACTTTGTGCCATCACTTGTAATAAATATTGTCTATCTCTCCTCATTCTTTCCTCAACCAATCGATTGAAACAAGGATCCATAATGGAGTCTTCCACTTCTGCTGAATGTACAAAAAATTTGTCCATATTGTCATTGTGTGTGTCATTGTTGTTTGTGTTATCCATGTTCTCAATATTTTAAATGTTTCTATAAGTGTCCATGTCAGGTAATGTGGTATGATCAGAATTAAAAAACACATCATTGTCATACTCATAGGCACTCATGTTTGCAGACTCTTGAGCCTCTTTCATTTCTCTCCTAGATTTTAGGGAACGGGTTTCAACCATGGACTAGGTCTTGACCAAGATGTGCAAGACTAGATGAAAATGGAAGGAGTATGGAAGACCAAGAGTTGGATGGAATGTAAATGAATCTAAGGTTTACTTGCAATGTCCAAAGTGTAAGACCAAGTATGTATGTAGTAGACTAGGTGTGGCTTCCAAAGAGATGATAGTTTTTCTTGATGAGGTAAGTTGACCTTGACTCTAAGTAAGACAAAATGAGACCCAAAGGTGATAGACCTTCATGAGGGACCACTTAGCAAAATGTTGTTGTATGTAGTGTGTTGACAAAGCAAGATGAGGACAAGAAAATGACCATTTGACTCAAGTTTAGACAAATGTGAATGTAATGCAAGGTATAAAGCAATGATGGACTTTGTGAGACCCAAAGGTAGGTTGAATTCTAGATGAAAACCCAAAGAGATAACCTAGGAAGCTCAATGAGTCTGAAACTGACTGCTCTTGTTTGTTGGATTGTAAATTTTTCCAATTTGTGAAGTTGTTGTTATGACCAAATCTGAATTTGTTTGACTGTTTTTCGTGACAAGAGGACACAATGTTGATGAGGACTCAATGTTTGCAAGTGTTTAGACTCAAAATGACTCAAAATAAAGTGTGTTGTTTGATGAAAAAATGTTTTACATACACTTGAAGACACAAAAGACACAATGTTATGATGTTTGATCTTGAATGTTTGAATGTTTAAATGAAGACAAGCACAATTCTTATGGTTGGCCAAGACAATAGTTGTTGATCTCACATGGGGCTTCCCCTAAGGCTACACTATTCAGAATGGATACTTAGATGCTTGACCCCACTAGCTCCGCCCTCAACACTCACTTCTCCAGGGTAGCCAAGCATCAATCCCCATGAAAACTCCTCATGGTGAGCTTTGTATCTCTACTAAGAACTGTATGTGTGTGGGTCGCTCCAGAGGTCCGACCTCCTGACCCAACAACTAGAAGGATTTTGGCTTTCTAAAACAAAAAGGTGCTAGTAAGGGCATTCACTCATGTGACCATACATGGGGCACTTTTAGCTCTGTAAATACAGAAGGCTCCCAGCCAGTAGGGGTTATGCCCTACAAATGATCAAATAAATTTGATCAAATGGGTTTATGGGGAGACACAGTGTCGGTATGAACTAATCAGCACACGTTACCCATGGTTTTCACCATGGATACAGTTATTTATAGTGGTTTGGAAGAGGTGGGTTTACCTCGCTATCACTTGGGTCTTTCTCTCCTCACTAGTAGTCCTAATGACCACATGGGGAGACAGGCCCTCTAAAGATTAAACAAAAAGAGCCTATTGCTCAAGACACAAAAGACACTAGTTCAATTTTAGTGCACCAATTGAATTATTTGATAATCTATGAAAACAAGGTACACAATAAAGATCAAAAACCTTTGCCAAAATTCTGCAACAAAGATTTGTTAGGAGGTTTGCAATAATACCCCTCCTACAAGCACACAAGTTAGGTAAATTTAAGATCCAAAAGACTTTGTGAAATAGGGGCCTTAAACAATGCATTTTTTTGACCAATTCAAGGATTTAATTCATCATAAAAAAGACCACCTATAAAATTTCAAGAAATTTCCAGAAATGTAAGAAAATCCAAAAAATTTGCTAATTTTCTCCAAAAATTATTTTTTTATGAATAATCATATAAAATGCAAAATTGATCAAAAAAATCTGCAATTTTTATTGGACACTTTGGATAGCCTTCCAAACTTGCATAAAAACATTCCTGCATACTTTCCAAGCAGTTTGTGAGATATGAGCAAAATAATGCAAAACCCTAATTTTCAAAGATCCGATTTTTTAGGAATGATTTTGTATCAAATTTAAAATCACAAAGAACAAATCCTATTTATAATTCTGAGAGCTTTCCAAAAATGTAACAAAATCCAAAAAGTTTGCTAATTTTCTATCAAAATTAATTTTTATGAAAATGCATAAAAAATTCATTGAAAATTCAACTATGCTTCAAAAAATCTGAATTTGTTCATGAGCACCTCTGATAATATTCGTGACTTGTAAAAAAAATTAGATGCCAAAATACAAAGCTGTTTGTGAGATATGATCAAAATAATGAGAAACCCTAATGTTTAAAGATCCAATTTTTGAGGAAATATTTTGCATCAAAATTAAAATCACAAAGAATAGACCCTATGCATAAATCAGAGAGCTTTCCAAAAATATAAGAAAATCTAAAAAATTCACTCATTTGCTCTCAAATTAATTTTTTATGAAAATTCATAAAAAATTCATAGAAACTTCAAATATGCTCCAAAAAATTTGAATTTTGGATTGCGAGCTCTTGATACTGTTCCAAACCTGTGAACACAATTTGATGCAAAAATTCCAAGTTGTTTGTGAGATCAGATCAAATCTCTCGAAGATCTTGATTTTTTGTCCAAAGCCCTAGCTCCACAAGGTTATTCTCTAAATTGTTTTACAAAACAACAATATAGGCTTAGAAAAACCTGCAAAAAACATAGATCTAACAAAAATCCATGTCCCACGGGGTGTGCCAAAATGTTCATGGTGAAAATGGAAACAACAATATTGAAAGACTAAATAGATTCAACCACAAAACCCTAGCCTAACAACAACAAAGATCCACCATAACACATGAAGATTACCTAAGACAATACAAATGAAATGAAATCACAAAGATTATACCATCACATGTCCAATAGGGTTTGAATCTCCATTCTTCCTATCTCCATTTATCTTGCTTGATATATTTGCTCTCAGATTTTATGTGTGCACAAGAGCTCAACAAAGAACGAAAATGTGGTTGCAGGTAGGCTTGATCACATATGAAAGTTCGAATGCTAGAATGCTTGATTACCTAATTAGAATTATTAGATTGAATAGAATGATTAGTGTTGATAATGAGATAAGTATCCTCTTATATAGAAGACACTGTAAGAAATGGAGGGATAAGATTGAGAGGTGTAAAAGATAAATGGCTGGCTAGGATTAGAGGGTAGGTAGAGAAAATAAGGAAATATTGAGAGGGTAGGTAGTGTAGGAATTAAGAGATGAATGACATGTGTCATGGGTAGAAAAGGATAATGAATTAATTAAATAAATAAAGATTTATTTAATTAATAGAATCATTAGGCTTAAAATAATTAAATAAATAAAATATTTATTTAATTAGACAAGACAATTTTAGGTGTCTACAACAACATATGAACCAATCAAATGAGTGTTAATTACCAACAATAGACCCCTTTAGCATTGATGACAACACTCATGTGAAAAATGATAATGGTTTCCATCTGCCAGTTTCACCCTTAGATTGCTCCCCCTGAGATAAATATCCATCTGTGATCATGATCTATACAAAATACTACAGATATACTCCATATCTTCTGATGTCAATAATATATTTTTCACCTATACCTTCCACTTTGACATCAATGCCAAAAAAAATACCAAAAACCGAGACGATGAATGAAAGTCTGTACAAAGAATGTGTCCCAAAATACCTTACCGAAGTTGAATATACTTGAAATTTCCATATAGGATTTCTCCAAAATCTCTAGATAAGTGTCCCAACCTGATTTGAATGTGTCGGAAACATATACAAGTCCATTGAGCATATGAGCATAGGACTTTTTCTCCTTAAGCTCTATTGATGTGGGCTTACTAACCATATCAATGCATTCCTTCTTATGTACACTCAATGAGTCCAACCGGGGACTCAACAATCCTCTGAGCCCTTTAGCTCTCCTTATGATTTTGTCTTTTTCCCTTTCAAGAGATGAAACTTGAGCTTATAATACCAAAATCTATCCATTAATATATATAGTCAAAGAATTTGATCCATCAACAGAATTGACTATACCTACAATTTTATCCTGTGAATCCTTAATCCCTTTATCTAAATTTGCAGTAAGTAATCCTGTGTTACAACATACTATGCAAATATTAGTACATTTCCATAAATCATTATCAATCAACTTCAATTTATCAGTAATCTCTTTCTTCTCTGATTCAATCATCTGATCAAAAGTTTCTTTGTTGTCTTGTGTGAATCTCTCCAATGCCTGTTGGTTAGATATTTATTATAAAGATTGAAAATCCTTAGAATAGTGCTCTGTGATTATTTTGAGCTTGCTGGATGGGCTTGCTCCTTTGTCAAAATGGAACTCCTAGACAAGTCTATGCAAAATTGGGATTGATTGATCAATAATTCCTTTGTCCAAAGAACCTTCCTTCATCATCTTCTGAGAAGCCATCATCATGAGTTCAGTAGAACTCATCTTAGTTATGCTCTCCTTCTCTACCTATTAGGTGTCAATTGACAACAATGATGTGCTCACTACTAGTTCCGTACCAGATACCTCTCCCTTCTCCTATGATGGTTTATTAACTTAATAACTTCCTCTTTTGCAGCAATTTCTTTGCCACTTGGTGCAGTATCAGTTACTATTGGATCCTCCTAATGAATTGTGTCCTTAAACTGTACATTCTAATCCGTAGGACTATTATCCTTAACATTTACAACCTGTACACTCTGTGAATCTATCGGTATATCCACATTTTCTGGTATCACCTCCATGTCCTGTACATTAGATTCTACCGGGGGCTCTACATCCAATGCCTTATTATCTTTCAAAATTTTGGATGGGGTACCCACTATAACTTTTCCTTTCCCTTCAATCGAGATGTTAGTAGTCTCAGTTTTAGCTTTTGATGAAGTGTAGAAACTAGGTTTGTCAATAAAGAATTGAACCCATTCCTTATGGGTCTCACTAATTATCTCATTAACCCTTCCTAACATAAGACTAACTATCCTATACTTGCTTCAAAGAATTGCTCTGTCTGTAACCTCAAGTGTCATATCCAACTCATTTGGAGTAATGGATCCAGAAGTAGTTAATAACCCTTGAATCTTTATGTGCTTATCCTCCTCCATAGCTAATAATATCCTAACATCTAAATTGTCATACAGTTATGCCGATATTTGCTTCTCAATTTCTAACAAAGCTTTCTTATATATCCAGATATAATAAAACCGCTTCCTCAACTTCTCTATGCTCATCATCATCTAAATTCTCATAATAGAACTATACATTTTTCAACATACCATCCTTAGTGACTTCATCTACCAATTCTGCACAAGTCTTGGGTGGGATAATAGTTACATTACTAGATACAATTGCAAGGTCTATTTGATCCACCTTCTTTCTTTTGCGAGTACCAGATGGAGCAGAAGGTGTTTCCTTTGGAGCTCTTTTCTTTGCCAGTACCTTGATTGTGACCTTCCTTATTGGTTGCTTCATTGTTTCCTCCTAAGACTCCTCACCTTTCTTCCTCAATACCCTCTTAAATACTAAAGGAGTGTCATCTTCAGTTCTAGAATCTAATGGAATAGGCTCAATAAATATTTTAGGCTCTTTTTTCTTCCTTCCTTTTTTCAGAACATCCATTAATGCCTTGATTTCCTGGGATACTTGTTCAACAAATTTGCTGGCCTTGCCTTGCTATTTCTCCCTCTTCTTCTTGTTGAATTTTGTTTGAACCTATTGATTCTTTTGTTTTGTTGTACCAAAGGATTTCTCAGCCTCATCAATAGGAGCATCAATTAACATCTTTGCATAAGCATCCAAAATTTGAGCATCAACCTCATATCCCATTTCCTCTATCCATATCTTTCAGGGTTTAATTGCTTCCATCAAGGTTTCATCCCTTTTAACCGTAAAGCAGATCTCGGTTGAGTAATTATCAACAATGTGTTTAGGAACCCTCTTTGCGGATTTCATTGCCTTCTAAAATGCCTTGAAATAATCCCAAACCTTATCATCTCGCTGACTACCCAAACTAGCAATAGATTATTTCAGTTGTCTTCCTACTGAGATATCAAATGCCCATTGTCTCTTCCTAAAACAGGGAGTTTCATTAATAAAAAATAACATCAAATAAGATTCCCATATTGGAATGTCCCCTTTTTCTCTCTTTTAATCTTCCCCAGGTTAATTGACAACTCATCTAACATACATCCACAAAGATATATCTTCTCATTTTCCCTCATGATCTTATGTGCGACATATATGCAGGTGCTAGAAACAAAATTAGGACGATTGGATTGAGTTACCTTGTACCCAATGATCATGCTGCCAAATCTGATGTCTCTATCAGTAATGTTGCTGACCCTCATGGATCACCAGTCTGAAGCTGCACTGCTGAGTTTGTTAACCTAATCATTAGAAATATTTTTCTTCGGATGCTGACCAATTTGCGACAAACTGGTGATGGCCGTAATGGCCTCCTTCATGATCTTATAAGGTCTATCCAACCAAATTAATTTTCCATGCACTCAATTCAATACATATATAATGATCTCATCTTTGAATTCACGGATATCCAAAATGCCAGTAAACCCTATATCCTCAATGTTCTTCTACTTGGGCTTGATCTTTCTAGAGTCACCCATCAACTCACTCATATACATTCTCTTGATGTCACTAGTACCCAAATCCTCAATATGGCAGTGAATGTGTGCTTTGACGTCTTCCACATATGCAACTCCTTCCAGAACATGAGAAAATGCACCAACTGAATCATCCAAGGTGGCAATATGTGGATATTGCTTGAAAATTGGCCTAGTACGATCCTTAACCTCGACAATAGTTGGATTTTCAATAAAATTAGGTGCACAGGATGATCCCGCTTCCATGATGAAAGATGATTTCGATAAGTACCTGAGAAATGATTGTCGGTGAAACCCAAAAGATCTCTTTCAATCACTAGTGGAATTGCTGAAGAAGATATCTGACTGCATTGAATCACCTTAGACTCGCTCTGAAAAAAAAGTGATCGAAAATGAAGTGGATTCAACCTTTTAACCTTCAAGAAACCTTAATTTGTCATTGATATGAATGAATTTTGGTGGAATCTACCAGATCTCAGTCGAACATATCCATGCTGGTTAAATCTTTTCCAATGTCTGGAACATCTTCCAGAACTCCTTCCCGGGGCTTATGCAATATTTTCATGAATTTTGCCTACCCTTAAGGCATCTACCTTAGTTACCAGATGAGCTTCCTACCAGTGCAGGAGCAACCTCCTCTATTGGTTTAGAAACCAAAGTATTCCCATCTATTGATTGACCATCCGACTTCCTGACCCATTTATTGATATGATCTTGCCAGATTTCATTGACCTTCTCTTTCCCTTTATCATTTGTTCCATCACTGTTAACCAGTATGTTTTTGCTTCTACAAAACTTAGTTATGTGTCCAATCTTATTGCATGCATAACATGTAACATTGTTCTTTTAAATTGCCTAGCTATAACTGGTATAATTGCTTGACCTGCACTGATGTCCAAATTTTCCACATGCATGACATTTAACATTCATTCTGCAATCTTCAATCTTATGACTGGATACTTTTTGTATTTAGAACATTGATCGGGAGCAAAATTATAGTTCTAATTTGCTCTATTTCTACATTTCCTAGACATGTGACCAAAGTTATTACAAACAAAGCATCTACCATTAAATTTTTAAGCATTAAGCTGCCTTACCGGTGTCTTCTAGTTCTGATCTTCATTTGCAGTACCAAAGATTTGACGTTGTTCAAATCCAAGTCCACTGGAATCTCTAGTCTGTCTTTGACTTTTCAATAATTCATCAAGTTGTGTTGAACTAACCTTGAATTTGTCCTTGTACTCACTTGCAATAGCCAGATCATCTCGTAGAATTATCATTTGTCTTTCAATTTCTTGTTCATTGCTTTGGGATTGCACTAAATCTGTTCTCAACATATCATTTTCATGAACCAACTAGATGCATTCTTTAAATCTATCTTTTAGAGATCTCCCAAGGTTTTCTTCATTTATCTTCCGGTCTTCAATCTCCTTTGACATCCTCATAGTTAGGGCTTGTATTTCATTCGTCATGACCATATTCTCCCGACTCAACTTCTAACATCTTTCATTAAGGGCATCTTTCTCTTCATTATCCTATTTTTGTAGAAGTTCCTTCCTCCTAGCTTGAATAGATGACAACCTCTCCTATAGGATAAGAATTAATTCCTTGACAGAATTCAATTCATCTTGTAACTTCAAGTGCTACCTCAATTTTCTTCTCCAAACTCATATCCATGGATTTCGGATTCAGGATCTCCCTCAAGCTGTTACACTTCCTCCGAGGCACAATTCTCTAATACCAATCATTGGAATCCGAGAACAGTGAGAGGGGGGGGTGAATCAATGTTCTACCAGAATATTCAATTTTAATCTTATTATAACATCCATTCACCAATCGATAAACTGGTACATATATAATTGAAATAAGTAAAGGAATCAATAAGCCAATCACACAAATGAATACCATAACATAGAGAATCATACATGGAAAACGTCAAAGAGGGAAAACCACGGTGGGATTTGCGACCCATAATATCAATCCACTGGCCATATGAAAATGTATTACATAATAAGGGGGCCTGCACATGCAGGAAGGTTTACAGCCTAGAGCACACTGCTCATCACAAAAGGAGTCTCACTGACTATGGTCACTTTGAATAAGAAAACATAAAACTGAACTCATTTAATGCATCTTCTATGTCTGATTGAGTTCTAGTTCAAACTCTGACTGTTCCGGTTCTGAAACCTTAAACCCTTACCAAAATAACCTCTTACATAATCAACATTCCTCACATTATAAATATCACTCTCATATCTCATTCATGTCCTAACATATCACAAAATGATCTAATCAACTGACCTATATACCCTTACAATGTTTCATGACTCATGTCGGCTTACATAGATAATTACAAAATGAATATACATGTCGACTGATTACATATATACATAAATAAAAAAATGAATTATCCATTGCCAAATTTTCCAAATGATGTCGGCCTCCTATACCAGTACCCTATTTGTAAGTCATGTCGGCCTTCAATGTTGGTACCCATAGAATTCTTCCTACTGGTGAAGATATGTGCCGGTGCTGATGTCGGTGCCAGTGAAGTGTCTGTCGGTGAACAACCAAAGTAGGGAATTAAAGGGGAAACATGTTACCATCAATGACAACATATGAAACCAATCAAATGGGTGTCAATTTCCAACATTATCTTGAATGCATGAGTATTAAGATATGATACTTCGAATCATCTAAATATGATTCTTGGATAAATGGTATTAGATTTCCATAGTCCATAATTGTTTTACATGCTATTTCTTATTTTGATTGTGTGTAGCCTTTTATATCATCTAAATATGATGCTTGGATGTTAGAATGTGGAACTTGCATGAAATAATTTGTCTCTATAGCCCTTCAATAATTAGGAATTTTCCTTGGTCCAACAACTACATTCAAAACCCTAAAATACAAAATATTTTCAATGTTTTTATTTCTTATAGTTATTTTAGCTTATCCATATTCTCAAGGTAATGTGATAAAGACTTAGTGATGATTGAGCTAATTTTTTAATGATCAGATATATTGTAGTGAAATTGATAATATTTTTTCTTTAGTCAATATCTCTAGATATAGGGAACACCACCTTTAGATAATGCAATGAAGGTTACCCCTAGTTGTTGAAAACTCTAAAGTACAGAGGAAAAAAATATTTAGTCTAATGTTTGTTGGCTATTGATCTCAAAAGATTGAATGTTGAAGATATTTTTTTAATAGGGATAACCAAGCAATGAATTGGAAACACCAATAGATTAATAAATTTGTTGGGGACAAGAAACATAATCTAGTTTGAATTGGTGTAACTTGATAACTAAGGTCTATGTTTAATATAAAAACTAATCTATTGAAATTAAATTTGATTCTTGAAAGAATGGGTGGCAACACTAAGTTTTTATTTGCTAGTATATGATAGAATTAATGTTTCCCTAATATGAAAGGAAGAAGACATTTAAATAATCCCATGTGTCATGTTATTAACAATTAGAATAAGGCCTAGTTGATATTACTGTAGTGGCGGATCCTTCCCCCTTGGTTCTCGCACCTATTGCTCCTGCTCCTCACCTTCACTCCACTCCTGGTGCTTGTTCTCTTGCTGCTCCTCCGCTGCAACAACCTATTGCCGCTTTGCATCAATAGCCTGGTAGTAACCCTACAGGGTCTTCCCCGCTTGATTCTTATTTGAAGGTACCTAATGATAGTGTTTCTTGGATGGTTGTTTGTCGTAGGAGGAAAGGAAAATCTAACCCCCTTTCCCAAGCCCCGCTAGTCAAGTTCTAGGTTTTTCTCCCCCTCTTGATTTGGGCTTGGTTGTTGATGGTTTGACAAGTTAGATTGGCCTGTCTGACTTTGTTCTTTTGGAATTTTCTCCCCTTCTTGGTCTTTTTAATTTTGTTAGCCTTTGGCTTTGTAAAGGGTCAACACCCTCTTTAATGCTTCTTTTTTAATAAAAAAATAATTAGAACAATTGACAATGGAAATTAAAAGGAGCAATAAAATATTCTCTTGCCCAAAATGGTCCTTTTTCATTAAACAACAAAAATATTGAATTGCCCCATCCTTAGAAAATAGATATAAAACACAACTCCTTAGGATAAGATTCAATAAGCTTATTAAAATCAAGAAATAGAAGGAAAAATGAGTCAAATTGATATTCATAAAAATAAGTCACATGCAAAACCTATTCTCACAATTAGTATATGTTTTATTTGTTAATACTTTAGTCAATCCATCAATTAATATAGAAAATATTCAAATTTACCACAAGGCCTCATCATAATAAATACACATGCAATCTAAAGAAGAATTTTACAAGAAGTAATAGATTTTAAATACAAGTTAGATTCATTGGATGCAATGACGATAAGTAATAACATGAAAACACATCTTGTTACATTGACAATCTAATATCAAGGTGCCTATACTTCTACTTCACACAAAGCATATGCAGGTATCCTTATATCTATAGTCACCATAATTATTCCTTTGAATAAATAATATAACCCATTTAAAAATCAACACAACCTAAATATTGGAAGTTAAGCTCATCAATCTCAAGTTGGACATGGTGCTAGTAACATATACAACCCAAAGGGATGAGAAAATTATATTGATAATCAAAATATTTAGTGAAATTAATAGCATAATATTCATCATAAATATAATATTTAAGGAAACATCAATCAAAGTGTCCATAATAACCAAAAAATAAGAAACATTTTGGCTAGAATGCATCTACATCCAGAAAGATGTGGACAAATAGAATTCACTAGAATATTGGTATCTAAATCTAAGATAAAATGAATTAGAGTTATATTAAGAAATCATTAGGAAATAGTGCATTGTTTAGTGAACAAAATTTGAAAGCCTTTTTGAATTGTATGGATCATTTTGAAGTAGGTGACCATGAAAGTGTTTATGCAATCTCTAACTAATGAAGCTAGGGAGTGGTTTAGGAATTTGTCTCGTGGAAGAAAAAATTCTTCAGATGAATTCAAAATAATATTCCAGGAATAAAATGGTGACAATAATAACCCTATATTTGTCATAAATGAATTCACTACTATTGTTAAAGGGCCATCTGAGTAAATAATGAATCTTAATGCTATATTTACTAGATTTTTTAATAAAAATCATCCATATATGATCCCAAATAAATCAATTTATATGACCTTATATTGTAATGCATATAATACAAAGATGGGATATGAATTTAGAGACAAAAACCCATAGTCTTTAAGAGATGCTTTGAAAATATCCATATATATTAGAAATAAAAGAAAAGAATTTTGAAAACTAAATGAGATGATTGACATAAAAAATTCAAAAAAACCTAATTCTTATGCTTACATGAAAATAAAACATCCATATCTAAAGATAAGTTGGACAAAGTCATGATGAGTGCACTAAATGATTTAAGTTATAAATTTGCTAGATCATAGAAGTGTCTACCTCCTAGACCTATTTAATCTAAACAAGAAATAATTCCTAAGAGTGTTATATCAGCCATACAACACTACATGACATAAAGGGAAGCCAATTCACAATAGTTAGAGGGGTGAGTCAAACAAACAAACAATAGATCTTTCAATAAAATTAAATTTAAACAGGCTTCATGAAACTCATTCTATAGTATATCAGTTGACATATTCATCATTTGAATGTATGGGGGACCAATCTCTTCAAAATAATCCTACTCTTTGTGATCAATTAAATGATCCTCACTATAACAAAGATTATGAGTTTAATATATTATTTACTAGTTTTGGGCTACATGAGTGACAAATAATCTTCCCTGGAAGAGAATACTATACTCATAGATGTAGGTGATAGAAGGCACCAAAAGGAGAGTTATTACAAGTATTCTTATATGATGAAGATAGTGATTTTTTATGTATATTTTTTACTGTCAGCACTCTGATTTAAGACTAAGAAGGCCTTCTTATTAAAAAAATGAGATTTAACAATTTCTGCAATTGACCAAGTTAAGAATAATTATTAATCTCAAAAGAAAATCCTACAATGATGATTTTGGGACAACTTTATGCTTGTCCATGAAGAATTTTACAAAATCATAAAATTAAAGAATTCTAACAAATTTAGAGAATAAAAGGGTAAGAGCTCAAAAAATTAGATTCTAGAACACATAGAGACAAACAAGAAACATTAAATTCCTCAACAAATTGTGGCAATTTTACAAACACTACTAATGCCAAAGCAACTCAAAGTTTTGACAAACGAAAGAGTAATTTTCTAAGTATGAATCAACTATTCTTCCTATGTAGAACCAATATTTCTCTTAATATGACATAATTTTTACCTCAAATAAATATTTGAGTTCCTTTATTAGAAATGATCAAAATAGAAGAAGATAAAGATAAGGCACCAACCTTGATAATTGATACTACAAATGTATTAAATAGCAAAATTCATAATCAACCTTATTAGATTAATGATGAAGTCAATGATATTGATGAAGAGTTGAATAATGAAATCATAGAGGTCTATCTAGGAAACATTCTAGCCAAATGTCTTTCTTAGGTAGAACCCTTTTATGTTCCTCTACTTATAAATTAAAAATTGATCATAAAGTAATAGATAAATGTGTTTCTATGAATGTTATGCCTTTATCAATAATAAAATAATTGGGCATGCAAGAAAATAATGGCACATGGAAAATGTTTTTTCATGGATAAAAAAAAGGACCTAATACAGTAAAAAGGGGATAATAATTAATTGATTGTTAAATAATTACCTTTGTTCTCCAAAACCCCTCTTAAGCTTAAGCTAAGGAGAAATTTAAAAATGTAATGATGCATGAAAATATGGATGGTTGGATGGATCTAGATGACAAAACTAGCTATGGTACTCATGCACACAAAACTATAATCTCTCATAATTAGAGAACAGACAAAACCGTCATGGGAAAATGAACTCTTTAAAATAAGGAAAAAAGAATTAAAAACTTAACATGCAACAAAAGAATGCAAGACTCAATATATCCCCACAAGTACCTCTTTGGTCACAAAAGTATAATCAAGATCCCCCTAGAAGAGAAAATAAGAGACAATGAATGTCCTGATAAGGGAGAAGCTCCTATTCAAAAAGTGAATTTTCAAAGAAGAATGTAAATGATTATCCAATAGTGGAAAATAATATTCATCCTCTTAGGAGGAAAATAATCCAATGGGCAAAGAAGAAGCAACTCCACAAAAAGAGATGTGATAAAATGCCTCATAATGGATTCCATGGAACACTACTTAGCAGTCAATATGTTTGAATTAAAAAATGTCAAATAAACTAAGGAAAATTGATAGGTGTTCATAAGGTAACCCGGGCTGGGTGGGTGAGGGTGAGGTTATTAGAGATCTGAGTGGCAAAGTCATGGTTGCTTAAATTAATAATCTAGGTATAAAAATGTCTAACATGGTGGAAGATATGGCAACTTTTCTAGCATCTATTTTTCTAAGGACAGGGGTTACCAAACTATCATCATCGACAGTGACTCTAAAAATACCATCATGATGTTGCAAAGAAAGGAAAAGCCTAGATGATGGGTGGTGGGCCTAATGACTAAATTCCAAGGAATTATTGCTACATTCAGTCATGTAAGACTTCAACACACCTTCAAAGATGGCAATAGGACAACAAACAAGTTGGCTAGCATATGTCCTTTTTCTGAGGGGCTTATAACTTGGATGATTTAACATGGATTACCTGAAGATATTTGTTCTACGATCCTTGAAGATATTAATCCCAATGAAAACTAAAGATTTAAAATCTTCTTTTACATATTTATTCTAGCCATGTTGTACTTCAATCATTTATTGATAGGGACCAACCTTGTTAAAACTAGTGAATTCTATGCTTTATGTAATATCACCTTTTCCCGTGTCTTCCCAAATGTGGTTTTAGTATTTCCTTTTTGGGATTTGTTTTTTTCTTTACTACGCAAATCATGGACAAGGACCTTATTTAGAAAGTTCCAAATAATTGTGACAAATTCAAACAAAATGGGTTTATTAGGAATAAGGTTATCGAGGGCAATGCAAAAAATCATATTGAAGGAATGAAGGGTTGCAACCCTACTCTATCTAAGTAGTTTTCCCAATATTAAGATGAAGGTAAAGTTCAAGTGGGCAGTGTAAAATTCACTATATCTATGGAAACCATTACAACTACTATGGGTCTGTGGCTGAGGGAATGACCTTCTCAAATAAGCCAACGACTAATTACAACAAAGGCTTGAAGATATTCTTTAAGCCAAGGAGGCTTGTGGATTTCCTATAAAGTGATTTCAACAAGAATGACTTATTTGGGGTTTGAAAAGAGGCAACATTATGTCTCATGAAGTTCATTACCTTGGATGAGAGGTTTAAATGGTTCCATTCATAGATTTTCCCCATGATCAACCATTTGATGTATAGGTTGAAGATGAATTTTATGCTATTGGATTTGTTCTTCTATTTCTTAGTTTGTTGTTGTGGCCAAATCCAAAAATGTCCTTTCCCTCCAATAGGGGCTTATTCCGTGGTTGTATAAATTTTACCTAAATCTATCCCCCTTCACTGGTCTAGCTTGCAATTCCTCTAGCCCCAATCTATGTGTTAAGATTTTAGATATCTTGGATAGTAAATATACTAGTTGTACTCCTAAACCTAAGGGACCCCTACTTGGGTTAACCCTTGCATAATGGCTAAATCGAAGATCCTCCTAACTCCCCATTATTGAGTATATTGTTGAAGAGTTGGAGGAACTAGATAAATCCTATGAGGACTTAAATTTCTCATGGCCTACTAGATGAAAGTGGACCCCAAATGACCCTCTTAACAAACATGACACCTCTTCTACCCCTTCTTTTGCTTCTCCTCCTGCATCACCTACAAATTAGACAAGGAAGTGAGAATTCTTTTCCTTGTGGATAAAGTCAATAGGCTCTATGATGTCTACAATAAGAAGAAATATGTAATCTGTTGGCTTCTAGGTTAGCTTAATGTGGTTAAAAATAAAATTAATATATTGGAAGGCATCACTAAAGTGCACTCCAAAGCTTCTAGCTAGGCAACGAAAGACAAATATTAGAGGGTTTAGGCCATAGCCAATGATTAGCTGAAAAAACATGATAAGTAGGAAGGAATGGAGGAAGTAAAGGGGTTCTATGAGAAGATTGATCAAGAGGACAAGAAGGATATGGTGAAGGCTATTGAGGTGTTGCTAAATGACCAAGTGTCCCTTAAAAGGAAAATGGAGGGAGTAATAGCTCAGAACAATAAAATGTTCAAAAATAATTTGGCAACTCTATGGGTCATTCAAGAAATAATTGACAAGAGGTGGGCTAGAAAGAAGGGACATTTGGATTTGTCGCCTACTACTTGGTTAGAGGTGTCGATGTCTAGAGTGAAAGCAACTCTAGAGTCCCCTACTATTTCATCTAGTAAAGGATCTAACATAAGGTTGTCCTTCTCTGATAAGGTGAATGAAGGCTATGAACTAGGATTGGAAGATTGAGAAACCACCCACTAGGTAGGCCATGTTGGTATTTTGGTAAGTTGATGATTATCATCAACCGGCATAATTAATAGAGAAATCTTTTATTTCGGCTTTGATGGGAAGCTACTTCTTAGGGGGAGTAGTTGTTATACTAAATTGATTGGTATTTTGTATATGAACTTGGCTTGGTAAGAAATTTGGCATTTGATGTCAAAGGGGGAGAGATTGGTATGGAAAAACATTGAAAAAAACAAGGAAAACACATGTTTCTCCCAGGGGGAGAAATTGTTGTTTGGGAGAGATTATTACTCTCTGTATTAGTATTTTAATTTCTGGTTATGATCTCTATTTGGGAGATTGTTGGTTTTTGGTATTTGGCATTTCTGTTTTGGCACTTTGATGGTTTTTCCATCTTGTGTTGCCATCAATGCCAAAGGGAGAGATTGTTGGTATTTTGGTATGGTTTTGTCATCGATGTCAACACCTACTAAACACTTATCAACTCTGGCACTTTGGAGAATCATCAACATTCACTGGCAAGCAAGTAACTCATGCACAGTCACTGATATCTGTATCTAGTACACTGACAAGATATTATGATCACTGACACTTGGAATGATATGGAAAACACTTGGTTATGTCAAAGATATTGTGTGGACACTTTGTCTTGGAGTCTTGTTTATTGGTGCATTAGCATTTGCATATTTGCTATTACCAGCAAATAGGTCCAGGTTACACCGACAGGTTTATCTTTTCCAGATCAGCACGACATGCTATGGAGATGATTAATTATTTTTGTAAATGCATTAAGATGACATGTTGAATTAGTTATTTCATCGGATATTGTATTGTTTGTAAAATGTTTTATTGTAATATCTTGTAGAGCCGACCTACTAAAATTGGTCTTAGGTTATGGTATAAATGTAAGATCTTATTTGTAAGATCAAATGTGGAATGCGAAAAAGGATTGTGTAAAGGTATATGCGAGAATAAGTAGAGCTATACACGCAGACATCATTTGAAGATTGAAGGAGGGTTTTGTGAAGACAATCAGAACTACACTGGTCCTGAATCCAGCATATGAAGATGATATTTTGTGCAGTACATTCTTATTGGATTTAACCATCCAATTGTAGTCAGGGTGACTCCCATTTTGTGATTGAGCAGTGAGCTATAGGCGCTTGGCCTTTCTGCATGTGCAGACCCCATTTATGTACACTTACTATCTGTAGTAGTATCATCTACTTGTGGGTAAGGTTTCCCACCATGGTTTTTCCCCTTATAGGGTTTCCACATACAAATATTGGTGTTATGTTTTGTGAATGACTTTGTCTTTATGTTTCATGCACTAATCCTTATCGGTATAGTAATTAACTGTTAAAACTGTCTATCGACATATTGAATTGGTTTACCGATATTAAGCATTAAGTTGGTTAAGTTATTTTTGGTTTGAACTTATTTGACAATTGATTCAACCCCCCCTCTCAGTTGTCTTCAGGACCTAACAGGCCATCACTTCGTGCCTTTGGTGGGGTGGGTCTATTTGTTTTTTGCTCTACTTGTCTATAGTCTAGTCTAGTCTTTGAGTTTTGTGGTGTCTCGTTTTGGATGCCTACTAGGTTCTATTCCTTTTTGCCATTTGGTATTTAGGTTTTAGGCTCCCACTCTCCATGAGTCCCATAGTTTTTCTCACTTTTTTTTGTATATGTAGTTGTTTTTCAATGGTTTTCCCTCTCCCAATTTTATCTAATTAGAGTAAGGAAAATTCAAACAATTATGAAGATACATGTAGAACAACCTACAATGACAATGATTAAGTGATGGTAGGTGAATTGTAGCTTCTAGCAAAGAGGAAGTGAATATGGTCAAGCATGTCCCCAATGTTTGCTTTATATGACTTAACCAATAGTCTTAAAATTTCTAAAAATAGGTCATTCTATAAATCTAAAACTAGAAGGTAACTACCATGTTGTTGAACTAAACTATCTTGAAGATGCAAGAGGTGGACGAGGTGGAAGAGCAACACAAGTCTGAAGAATCAAGGGGAATGAAGGAAGTAAATATATGTTTGAGTGACTAAAAATCTCCTTGGATAGTTGATCTACTCTAGATGCATCCGAATGTGAATTAGTAAATGGAAATCCAGACTCCTCTAGAGAAAAATGATGAAAGGCATCCAATTAAGAGTTATGATCAATTGTCTAAATTGCATTATGTTAATTTTTGTTGGGTGGATATACAAATAAGTACTAGCTAGGTAGGGCATGTGACAAGTGGAACACATTAAAATATGTGTTTCTCTTGTGTTTAGGAGCCATTTTGTAGACATTCAAGAAATAACCCATAGTTTCAACAATAGAATCTAAGTATATAATACAATATGATTATGTCAAACTATTTAGCCTAGGAGTGTCCTAGATAACTCGAAGGAAGATCAAGAAAATTTTATTAGTATTTATCACAACAATGTATCATCAATATCTAGAATAAGAAACTGTTGTTTTCATAAATGAACCAAGCTTATGAAGATCTACTATTATTTTATAAGGAAGATCATAGACCATGAAGAAATAATAGGTAAATTTTATAGATCTAAGTTGCAACTTGTAGATATGTGCAACAAACCAATCTCAAAAGATAGTTTAAATGTCTATGAAGTAGATTTAGGATCATGGATATACTATGAGTGACTATAGAACCTTTGTTGCCAACTTGAAAAGTCACATACAATTAGGTCCAAAAATATTTTGAAAGTCAATATCAGATGTCATGTATAGTCAATTGTAGAGGTTTTCAGATTACTCTAGAAATCTCCAAAATGTTAATGCTAGAAGTCATATATAATGGCTCAAAAGAATGTATTGTTTAGGTAAAAAATATAATGAGTATGAACGAGGCTTAAGATTAAGGGGATCTTAAAAATAATCAGTCTTCATTCACAAAATTAAATTTCTGTTTTTTTTTTCTCTTTATTTATTTATTTATTTGTTTGTTTTGTTTTGAGTTCTTATTTTTTGTATCATTCTTCACAACTTTCACAAAAATTCATTTGTTTTCGGCGTACATGATATAAATGAAATTTTTATAATAAAGAAATTTCGATGAAAATAAATTGTTAATAGGAGAAACTAAAGATAAATCCAAAAGAAAATTGATAAGTGAAAAGACGAAAGAAAAACAAGAAGAGAAATTGAAAAACAGTTAAAACACCGACTACAGGGAATAACACAAACAAAACTTCAAGAAAGTATTTGGACAACAACAGCAGTTCTAGAAATATATGCATAGCAAAAACAAAAAGTCCAGAATGTGAAAACACCTAACAATTCTAGAGAGAACGTACATTTAAGCAGTTCCGAAAAGAGGATACATGGCAGCAAGCAAAACTAGTTTGTATATTTTTTTGGTCTATTTATAAACATTTTATAGAAGTTATTGTATATAATACAAAATATTTCTCCAGTTTAATAGAGTTTAATCCTTTTATAGTGTGCGCTGTTAGTTAATTTCCAATACCCTGGAAGATTATAGGGTTTTTTTAATCTTCTAGCTTACTGAAATGCTAAATTGTCTCCCAGAGGCTGCATTATTAATGACTCTTAGATTGCAAGAAAAATAGGTCTCTTCATTACTGTACCTAAAATAAACGATGCATCTCAAATAGAGAAGTGTGAAAAAAAAAAGAATAATATCATTTTATTAAATTCAAATTATACAGATCCAACCTATGTCGGTTTATGATCCCCGGTCACGTAAAACCAGGATTCTACAAATATCACGGTGCATATATCATAGCACCAGTTGTTTCCATGAAACGTAGATTCAAGCGCCCGATAGATTGCGGATGATCAATGAGCTGCGAGCTTTTGAGCAGCTGAAGCTCCATCAATGATGGAAGATTCTCCAGAGAAGGGTACGGTAGTCTTTTCAAGAAGCGACTCCCTATCTCTAAGTGCTCCAAGTTTGTCAATTGATCGATATCTTCCGGCAATTCTTCCAAACTGGTACCGACCAAATTGAGCTTTTTCAAAGAGGCTTGTAATGTCGTTTCAGTTGGCAACAGCTGCAACTTCTCACAGTTTTCGAAGTTCAACTCTTCAATGCTCCTAATTTGCCGAAATATATCTGCGTGGATTATCAGGTTCCCACAATCTCTCAAATCAAGAGTTTCCAGTTGTGTTAGCTGACCAAAGGAACGTGGCAGTGAAGATAACTGTTTGCAGCCAGAAAGTTCTAAGTGTTCAAGATTTGTCAATAGCCCAAAACAATCTGGCAAGGTTGTCAGGCGTTCACAGTCCCTTAGTTCCAAGTATCTCAAACATTTAAGCTTGCAGAATTCATTTGGTAAACTTCTCAGATTGCTAGCGCCACGCAATGTCATCTTCTCCAAAAGCTTAAACGATTCGATCCTAGGTGACATTGTTGCAAAAGAGGTGCACTTTATAATATTCAACTCCCTCAACTGTGGGGGAAACTATAGTTTGAACAGTAAATTATTTAAGTGTTAGTGCGTAGCATAAATCAAATCCAAAACAATTATCATAATCCTCAGGTTAAGTCCAATCGCTTGGAGTAATAACATAACCACAAGAAGATACCTTGAAAGTAGGACTAGGATCCCACAGCCTTTTGAGCTTCCCTTTCACGAGTTCCAACACTCTCAAGTTCTTCATCTTAACAAGAGGAATGCTTTTTCTCGGACAATTTTTCCAACGAAACCATATCAGATCTGTTAATTGCTCCTTCATTTTAGAAGATGAAAGATCACCGTCCACATCAAGAAGTTCTATTTTCAGTTTTCCCTTTCCATGGCGCCGAAGACAAGTAGCGTGCGTCATTCCCCTACATTTCGTTCGTTTCTGTACACAGAAAATATGATTAACGTTTGAATGCTAGAGGCAAATAAAGTCCTTTTTTTTCCCAAATTTTGAAATGCAAAAGGTTTGTATAGGATATTACCGGCACCCGTAGTAGATCTCCGAGATAGTTTGCAGCATCGTGTGGACGCCATAGGCGATTGGGAAGAAAGGGGGAGTTGTAAAGATGCTGATCTGCTATATGTTTTCCCAAACTACAGAGACATTCATGCATCTTTAACCGGTTCTTCTCATCGGTTTCAACAAGCGACAGGTACTCCAGCTTTTGAAGGGCGCGCACAAATCTCCATCCTGATCCAGCCAATATACGTATTGCACGATTCCTTTCTACTCCGACGAAAAAGCAAGCAATGTCTAGAAATATCTGCTTCTCCTCTTCTTCAAGACCACCATAGTAGGCATGAACAATGTCAGATATTTGGGAAATCGTCTCCAGGTGGTTTTCCCAATATTCTCTATTATTATTGCCATACAAACGGAGATGCTCGCCCATAGCCTTGAGAAATAAGGGTAAGCCTCCACATTTTTTCAAAGCAACTTCTACCAAGTCCTCATATCCAAAAACAAACTCAGATTTTGGGAAGGCGTGTGTTCTGAAGAGCTTTTTAGCATCATCGGGACTGAGGGGTTTCATCTCGTACTGCAGTGAGATTCCTGAAAGATTGAGGATGGCCTTATCACGGGACGTGACTATAACGCAGCTTTCCGAGCCCAAAACACAATCCTTGAGGAGAAGAGCATCTAACTGCTCTCGATGATCAACACCATCGATTACAATGAGAAATCTTAGTGATCTCTTGCGACTTAGGCGATTTATACGATCTGTAAGAATCTCTTTGCCAAGACTTACATTGTTGATTTTGACACTTGAGTCGTTCGTGAGGTCGTTTAACAGCTGCCTCTGCAAACTTTGCAGTCCATTTCGTTCAGATGCTTTGCTTACACCAAAGAGCAAACTTGATCTGTCAAACCAATAGCGCTGGCGATAGTAGAAATGTTCCGCTAGAGTTGTCTTCCCAGAGCCCGCAGTTCCCACAATTCCCACAATCTTAACAACACTGGCATCAGGCTTGCTACATTTGGATAGGAAGGAATTGAAATTGTCGATTGCTTCATTTAGGCCAACGAAGCCGCTATCAGTAGTGCCCACCCGCTCCTTCCAAACATATTCCATAACTTGAGCGACAATAGATTTCAGGAGCTTTCCCTGGTCCCTAAATATTCCATTTACAGCAGCATAAAAAGAAACTGTAAGAGGATAAACTTAAATAGGCAGACAGACAGGCATGCAGACATTGAATTAATGAATTTTCCTTCCACCATGCCAAAATACAACTTAAAAGTTTTTGGGCTTGTTTCTTCTTCTTCTCTTTCAACTTTCATTTTCTTCAGGACTAAGGCACTAGGTAAATATACTTTTCCACAGTAGAGAAGAGATTATTTATTGCTTAGAGGAGAACCTAAGCAATAATCAGACACACACAGCATTCAACCTAAATACAGTAACAAGAAGATATAAACACACATGAAGATCGAATTGAATACACACAGGGACCAAAGCATTTAATGAGAATTGCAACGAAGGGAAGGTTAATATTCACAATAAATGGATATGGTATCTTACCCGCCGAACGTTTTTGAATCCAGTTCCAACCCTGAAATATTTGATGCTTTTTCAAGGGCTATTCTCCATTGAGAGGTTAGTGAGTGATCTCTGATTTGATGCTTGTTCAATGCTTCTGCATAGACGCCTTCATTCTTTTTCTGGCGAATAAGATCCGCAGGTGTAACGCCATAAAAGATAGGGATAATCTTACGACCAGTTTCCACCATTAGACGTAGTTCATCCAAGCACCAGTGCGATTCGGCATATTTGGGAGAGAAAATGGCAATGAAAACAGAAGAAAACCTTAATTGCTTCAACTATTGTAGGCAATAAAACCTGTCCTGCGCGAAACTCAGTCTTATCAAAAAACACATTCAACCCTTTCTCACTAAGGCAAAAATCGATTGTGCTAGCGAGGGTATACTTCACATCCGCCCCACGATGATTGATAAAAACGTGGTAAGGCCTGATGGATCCTTCAAGCCTGTTGTTCTGAGAAGAGGAAGCCTCTTCCATAGCACCACTGGTCTGACCCAGAGAAGCCCTAGGAAAATGATTCAACGATAAACCAGATTGTTCACCTGTTGGATAGATAGATCATCGATATCATTGCCCATTCATTAAAAATAACCTTCTTCCCTTCAATTTCCGCGAAGTAGCTCTCTTTAAAGTATTCGTTGAAAACGTCACGGCCGGCATCGAGGGAGGCCACCAATGCAAAATGCAAATAAAAAGATACTCATCCTGCAGGCACTTGGTCAACTGATAAAAAAAAAACCAAACAACACAACGTGTGAAAAAATGCGAACAAAGAAATTGAGTAGATTGAGATATCAGAACATTGCTGTATAAGGCTGGATTAAAACTTTATTACGGATGTTTCAGGAGTGCATTATCGGAGACATCATATTTAAAGGAGAAAATAATCAAAACCGGTACGCCTGAAATAAATAATGCTTCAAAACATAGTTAGCGATATACAAGGAATAAATGGCAGAAGAATACAGCATGCAATCGACAAAAAAAAGAACAAATAGAAGGGTACAGCTGAAACGCTAAAACCTTAGCTGTCAATAAACTCGGAGGATGAACGAGGGGTCCACTACCCGTCTTTGCCTCCCATAACGAGCGAGAGGAATCCGTGACTCGCCAGAAGATTCCATGAAGAACTCCTCGAAAGCCTTGTTTTAATCAACTCTGTTTCGTTTGCATTTAACGAAAGATTCGAGTACGAGGAATATGGAAAACCGTAGTCAGATTAAAGATTTGAATAATTAAATTTGGTCCAACTTAATGATATGAATGGATCAATGTTGTTTCTGAGCTAAATTGGGTGGTAGTTTTTTACATCAATTTTTGAATTACACTTTTTCATTTGTCATTAGGATGAAGAATGTTAGAGGAGAAGAAATTACTAGTTTAACAAATGGCAAGCATGCACACAAACTTTTATGTTTTCTGAATTGAATATAAATAATATATTTCTTATGAAAGCAAGATGGTATGAGAGCAAGCAAGAGTGCTAATATTGGTATGCATTTTAACAGTAGCATGCTCTTCTAGAGGACAAAATGACATAGAGACAGATGGCGCCAATATTGGTGGGCATGTTAATGTGTGTGTGCTTTTTATGTGGAGAAAATGGCATAGTTAAGGTTTTTTATATTTATTGTCTTGCATTAATAATTCTAGTACTCAAATGCTTTAATGAAGAAAAAATGTGGCAGTAGCAATTTGATATATGAAATAGTATGTCTACAATATCTGTCACTATTCTAACAAATAAGATCATATTATTGTCATATTTTCCCTACAAAATTATATCCATCACAAGATTCACAAAAACTATTAATTTTATTATTTATATCCTGTCATCTTATGCTACAATGAACTATCATTAAAGGGCCTTTTTTGGCCATCATGAGACACACATTTTACTAAACTCTCCATTTTTTTTAGGTTTCAAACATTGTCATAATTTGTTTTAATTCAAGAAGTCAAAATGTAATTAGAAATGACTTTGATGTAAATGTCACAAGGGATAAGTTATAGATGACTCAAAGTGATATATGAGGACTATTACCTAATTCCTAGGAGACGAGTTTGAATAACTCATAATTATGTAATTGTGTGAATAATAATTTTTGTCTTGATGTTTTGTTAAAATTCTAAAGATGGGGATTATAATTCATGTGGAAACTAAAATATTCATGGCATGCCCTACATCGTTTATCCTACCTCATTCTGGCTAAGTGATGTAGGAATACTAATACAATGTGCATTGTCATCTAGTTTAACATTGTTTTCTTATGTTTTAGGTTTATAGTAAAACAATTTCATATAATATTGTAAAGACAATAATTACTGCAAAAATTGTGAAATTGTTATAGGGATTTCCTCACTAGATCTCATGGAACCTTTTGAGTCTTGAAAATCTCTTCTTTATGACACTCTTAGAGGTAAATCTAATTGTGTCTATATTGTAGACACCTAAAATTTTCCTTTACGTAGCCACACCAATTTTAGCCCATCATAACCCATTAATTAGATAAATACTCATTATTTATTTAATTAATCTATTTTCCTATCCTAATATAACTAATTAAATAAATAGTTATCATTTATTTTATTATTTCACCTCTAGCCTATCTTATTAATTGAATAAATATTTATAATTTTTTAAAGTATTTTATTCCACAATTTACCATTTTACCTTTATTTTTGTCCATCTAATCCTACCCCTTCATCTTGTTCACATGGGCATGATCTAAATCCTTAGTTAAGTGACATGTGTCTCACCTTGTCTGCTCCAGATGTCTAACTTCAAAATGGCCTTCATTTATTGAACCTAGACACCTATCTAAAAGTTAACTCAACTTTTATCCTATCCATCCATCTTAAATTAAACTTCTTAATAATAACCATTCATATAAGGATGTTTCCATAACCTTATTCCTAACCCTATGTTACCGCGTCATTTATTCCTCAAGGCAAGAGTGGGTCATCTTTTCTTTTTTTTATGTTGGAGTCCTAGTTCATGCCATATTACCTTGGTTCAAGTCTTTAATGCATCCTCAAATCCTTTTTCTAGTCATTTAAGTCAGGTTTAGACAATTGATTGAACTACTTGAACACGTCGAACCATTCTGAACTGGGTTCAATAGGTTCATTTAGATTCAATAGGTTCCAAGGTGTTCAGAGAAATTTTTTTGTACTAACATTTTCTCTAAGTGTTTTGTAGCGGCTCTTCCAAAAAGTTTTTCCTGTTCGGTGATATAACATCTGTGTTGAACTTATTGAACTAAGTTCAAAGGGTTCAAATATGTTCAACGTGTTCAACACAGCAAGTGGTCAACAGTTTGATGCGGCGTACATCTTGAACTACTTGAACACTCAAGAAGTAGGTTCAAGATGTTCATCTGGGTTCAATGTTGGTGGGTCTCGTGGTTTCTAATGTTTTGGGAAGTGCATTCATTGCTAAATACGGAGAGGCAGAACCATATCTTAAAGTGATGTCATTCTTTGGCTTTTTCGAAGTAAGTGAATGTTTCGGGAACTGGCAGTTTCTTAAAGCATGCCACCATGCATTCAATGCATGCATGCGAAGGTCTAATCTACCAACTTGCCACGTCCAGACCGAAATTGTGAAATCATTGCATTTAATGTCTCTGTATCATTACCTTTCTCAATAGGGTATGAAAATCATTTGTGTTCTACATTTGTTACTTCCTGCTAGACTTTTGTTTATGTTATCCCTGGATAGGAGTCTTTCTTGCTACTAGTCATTGTCTGATTATACAACTGTGAAGGTGAGTCTTTCCTTATTTTCTCCAGTGTTTTCCCTTGCATTTTCTCTCATACAGAAGGTTTCATCGCAATCAAGTTTAGGTTTCTTGTTTTGAAGTTATGAAGTCCACTCTGCATTTGTTTGGAAACATCTTTAGCTTGGCATCCACAGAAGCCATAGTTAGTGATATTGACCTGAAAGGAGAGAACCTTGAAGATTTGAAAGAAAGGGTGTTCAAGGGTATTGATAAGTCTTTTTGTATAGAGATTTTGAGTAGTGGGCTTTTAGAAGCCGTAGCCTTTCCTCCAGTAATTCCTTGTCCAGAGTTGGTTCAAGAGTGCATTGCTAGATATGACCCAGTATCTTAAACTATTAAGAGAGATAACGGCGAAACCCTTCTTGCCATTAACCATGAGGTGATTTCTTCAGTTTTCAAGATACCAGATTACCAGTTTTCTAATTTCTCTCCTGCCTAGTCAATTAGTGAGTTCAATGCAGACAGAGCCGGACACCGAAATAATGTGACGAAATTCTGGTTGAAGGTCCCTCAGAGAGGTGGTTCCAGGTTACCCAAAAATCCTAACAAGAACCACATGTTGCCACATATCCATGATGTGATGCTTCTGTTGCATCGAGCCAGAGGTTCTACCGAAGCTTATAGCTTTGATGATTGGATTATTGCTATGTGCAATTAGTTCTGGAAGGAAAAAAATATTTGGATTGGGCAGAGTTAATTGCTGATTCAATGAGAGAGCAGTTGAGTCTAGCCAAGTAGTTTCAACAAAACTTCTTCATGTCCTCATATCTCTTGTATTGTCTAGCTTGTATTAAAGAGTTAACGAGTATACCAAAGCAGCCCACTAAGGAGGATGTTCTCGTGTATGAGTTCTATCCTATGCTACAAAAAGACAATGCCCTATAAGACTTCAGAAGGATACACAATGCATTCCTGGTTGATATGTGTCATGAACTGAAGGGTACAAAGGCTAAACGGATTTCAGATGATGCACAGACCTTGATTAAGAAGTTTGGTAGTTTTTACATCCAGTTCCCACACTTTTGCTATATAAGGGTAGGAGGCTTTGAAGAGGAACCCTTCAAGCTTCCCCACTTCTGTTCTGATTGTTTTGTTCTAGAAGAAGTATGCAGGCAACTGACCTCTGTGATCAAGAAGGCACAACCTAAGGATAAGTGGGAAGGTCATTTTCCAATACAATTGGGAGTGTTGTCTTGTAATTCAATGTCTGATGCACTAAGTATAGGAGCGGACCTTAGGAATTTTAATTTCTCTCTGTATTTTGAAAGGAAGGGGTTTGACAATAAGGGATTTTCTCGGAGCCTTGGCTTAATGCCTTATCTTCCCACGCCATAGTTAGAAGATTTCTGGGAAGACTGTATAGATGAACTTGAAGTTTTCAAAAGGGAAAACATGAGATTGGTGCTAGAACAGGTTGTCTCTTTGCAAATAAAGTTAGACATTAAAGGGCTTGATGAGGATTATCTTGAATTGTTTGAACTAGGATATTTAGCCCATGTAGAGACTGAAATGCTCCCAATTAATTGGGATAAGGAGGAAAATGATTACATACAATTGAGGACCGAACAAGTTCTAGAAAGAACCATGGCATGGGTGGCTAAAAAGAAAGAAATAAAGTCGGGCACCAAGTCCCTTTCTGCAAGAAATAATAAGGATCTTCTATCTTCACCAAAATGTCCTTCTAACAGTGCTCCTGTTCGTGTAGGTAAGGATACCAAGTCATCTCAGCCTAGACGCAGGTCTAGCCCAACTTTGGATTTCAGTACCCCTCGACATACTCGATCACATAGTCTCGAGAGGAGGATGGACCAGGTCAAGGATATGGGAGTAAAAGATGCCGTGCTTGAGGGTCAGATTTTTGAAATTGAAGATTTGGATGGTGAAGTTGCTTGTGCTCGAGACTCCCAAATAGAGACTGTGGCAATGACGCCACCACCAAAAATGATTGAAGGAACTACTCATTCCGCTGCGACCCCTAAATGGTTAACAACCTCAATGAACAAGAAAAGGAGCTTTCTTCCTGTGACCATTCCGATTCAGGAAATGGTTGCTAAGTACTCTGAGAAGAATCCAAAGCCGAAAAGGTTCAAGACCACCGCTCACCTAAACAATGACGAAGAAACTAGAAAATGGATGGCTGAAATTGCCTCATACAAGCCGAAAGATGAAAATAGAGAGGCTAGTCCTGATGATTTTGAGATCACAAAAATAGAGTTGGGAAAGATGAGCAGAGATACAGATAACCATTTTTTCCAAGTGTCAGCAAAGAAAATGCCTACCCACTCTGAGAAGGATGGACGGGAGAAAAGAGAACTTAAAAGACACATAAGTGTTCTGGCTCAATTCATCGATAGTATCAGTTGCCTTGGAGCAATTCCAATATCCCATGCCACTGAGAATTTCGACCCAACTTCTCTAGAAAACAAGAAGTTGATGAACCAAGTTCAACAGGCTAAGAGCATCGCTGAAGCGGTTGAGAAGTGGATTGAACAAATAATCAAAGACAGTGAAAAGTACATTACCGACTCTAGGAAATTGTGTGATGAAGTACAAAGCCTGATTTCTGAAATCCAAAACCAGCTTGTACTGTGGAAGAAAGAAGAGCACAAATGGCAGAATGTCCTGCCTCTGTTTGCCAAAATCGAAGAATATGGGACTACCAGGTTTCTGACAGAACATTCAATTAAGCTGGTGGCTGATGAATGCCAACTTTTCGTGCTGAAGAAAACTATCATGTGGTGAGTGCTTACCTTTCAGTCAGTGATTATAGATGCAAGAACCTCTGTCTATGAACTCCAAGATTTGCAAAGTAGTATAGTCAAGGATAATAAAGTGGTTAATCCTGATCATGACTGGGAGTTAGGAATCTGTGGGTCAAGCACATAGGAAGCAATCAAATCTTTTTGGTTGAACATGGAGAAGATCAGAGTTAACAGTAGCTTCATGCCGGAGGATATAACCAAGGTGGCTAGGATCAAATCTATGGTTTTCATTGGGAATGATCAGCTGCCGAAACACTTAGAGAAGATGGTGCAACATAAGTGGAATAAAGAGGTGGCAAAGGCGAAACTCAATGCAATGAAAGTCCCGAGCCAATCCATGGTTCAAGAACTCACAACTGCTCATGATGCCTACGAAGATGGAGAAGATGACAATGATGGAGTATGACATAATGCATCAATTCAGGACTAGTTTCCTTTATTTTTAAAACATTTTTCATAGTTATGCAAGAACTTCAGGACATCTGTCCCAAAATAATTTTTGTTGGTTTCGTAACTGTTTTATCGGGGAGTGGTCGAGTTTTCAGGGAGACCGCCCCCATTTAGACTATAAATTAAGTAAAACAGATGGTAGAAGGGTGAGATTTTAGTAACTAATTTTGTGAACTTCGACTGAAGTTTTTTGTTTTGGTATTTTCTGTTCTTAATCAAAGGAAGAATCAGATGATTGGGATCTGTTTTGGAAAAAAATTGGCAGATGTATTTTTGTGTCATTGTTGCATAAGGATATATATATGAAATCTGATCATATTGCTTTTGGGGAGAAGAAAGATTTGTGTATTTTGAATCCGAATAGATAACATGTCTTTGCATGTGTTCATCCGATCAAGTAACAGTAATTGATCATTTCATTGCAGTATTTCATTATTCCTCTGATGTTCTTTCCTTTGAATGTGTTGTTTACTCTAGAAAAGATTCATGATTGAGGGTGGATTTACTTTCCTTGAATCTGTTCGTCTTTTATTAGTTTAGGTGGAAGAAGTATATTGAACTTTGTTTCAATTGTTGTAGTTACATGCTTTGAAAATTAAGGAAATAGTTTTCATTGTTTATGAGACATGAGAAAAGTTGCAGCCTTTCATCCAAGAATGAAATAAGCGGCCTTACACGCTTTCTGGTTAAAAGCTTTCTTTCAGATACAAATAAAAATAAAACACATTTCATGAAAAACCAAGATAGGGAGCTGTACCTATGCAAAAATTCAGAGGGAAGTGATTTGAACAACACTTACCCAACTGTTTAGTGAATTGTTTGTTCTTAGAATAAGGTAACAGAGTTTAATATTAATCATTTAAAAACAAAGAGCAAACCTGTTCACTAACACCCTATATCTTTCCTATCATGTAACACTTGTCACATGACTATATTTTTCTAGCCTAGCTCTACTCCTTTTCTAATCTAAGTCATCAATTAGTCTCTTAACCATTGTCACTTATTTTTCCTCTTAATATTAATGTATATTAAGGTATTTAATCAATTCAAGTCATCCACTATCACTAGATCAAACTTATCATAATGTTTTGATAAAGTTATTATTGTCATAACAATATTATGTTGGTTTACTGAGTAATCCACATATCAAGAGAAAATCAAATAGTTATAGTTTGTATTAGCTGACATATACATTTAATCTTATTGCATTTCTTATGTTGATTTGCTTCAAATTATTTTCTCCTCTCTTCATATGTTACATATTTAGTTAATCATTTTCTTTGAAGTTCATGGGTGTCTAGATTTTTAATTTTATTTTTGAATCTAATCCTCTCTTCCATTAAACCCATATCTATTTTAGTTCACTAAAAAATACAATTTTAAGAAGTTTAGATATGTATTTTTCTAAATAGGAATTCATGATTCTATTTAAAATATTTCTAGTATACCAAAAGATGGGTCTATCCAATACAAAATATAGGAATCAATCTAAATATGCTATAACTAGAGACTTCATTCATCAATCCCAATTTGGCTCCTAAGTCAGTTACATGAGAATTCATAATTCATCCTTTTTACTATACAATTAGTATTCATAAGCTCATATTATGGAAAAATAAATAATTTTATACCCCTTCCTTTTAAGAAATTGGACAAGTATAAGACAACTATGATTTTCTAATTACATATAATAACCTTTTATGCTTCTATGAGTTCCAACAAATAAACAATGTAAATGTCCAATACACTCTGAGGATTATTTTGAATATCAATGAGTATTTTATTTTATTCTTATACTAATTTGATCAAAAGTTTTAACATTATAAAATAGGTCACAATATCTCACTATATCCTTTGTATTTAATTACTAAAACATCCTTCTTTTCTCAATCTACCTAGATAACCTATATCCATGATGTCAAGATAATAGAGGATGAGGTGTACATAGTACGTAGTATTTTTAACAATATTTATGCATCTGTATGAGTAGATAAGAAACTCTTTCCTAGGTTTAGTTTCCCCAAATAATTCCTTGTTATTTATCACCCACATAGGTAGAATAAGGAGAAAAAACACAAGGTTTAAAATTATAATTTTTCAAGTTTACCTTTAGTACCATGTCTTAAATATTATTACTCAAAAAGTTTATTAGTTTTTATTTAAAATGGTAGAACCAGTACAAACACAGTTAGGTTGCAAACATAGTTAGGTTGCATCATTTATGCATAAAAAATAAATAGATATTGATTTATGTGTTCTGAAAGATGATATTACAATGCATCCAATGTGGCTTTATAAAGCCATTTACGTTTTCACTAACTAGCCAAAACTACTGATAGGAATGCAACTACCTAAAATTTTACATTATTATTTATTGCTATTATGTAAACTAAACTACTTAATGCAATAATCTATATTTTCCCCTTATTATATTAATTTAAAAAAAGGTCGAATTTTGTAGGAGTTGATAATAGAAACCTTCTTGGAGACATTGATGAAGCACCTTCACAAACCCTCCAAGCTTATCCAAAAAATACCAAGATGACCTCACTAGTGGATGATAGATATTGATACTATCAAAGCTTGAGCATGAGATATTGACCCAAGAAAGCATGACAAATATTACTATATTTAATTTATTATAGTAAAATTATAATGTTGAAAAATGGGGTTCACTACTTTAAACATGTAAGCTAGGAATCAAACCCATTTCACTCCAACATATCAAGGTAAGGTTATTCAACAGGATCAACCTCAAACCTATTGAAAATGGGGCTAAGCACAAATTGAATTCACTTGCCTTATTTATATGAAGATTGTAATTGAATATGAAATGATTTAAATGAAATCAATAGGGCCAATAATTTTCAATTTATAATGATTAACATGAATATATGATTTTAAAACACGTGTAGACATCAAGTACAAATCTAAAAATGAGAAGTAGAGGGGAACCTATATCTAAAATCTGAGCTCAAAATTGGGGACAATAGGGCTATGTGACCTTGTCCCAAAGCTATCAAATGTGGATATTAGAGACAGATTCAAGATCAAAATGCCATTCTAAGTATATCCCTAAAACCTATCAAAAAATTGTTGAACAACAGGCCTAGGCTACCTAGTCTTGGCTTTTTTTGTTCCTACAAAATCTTGTTTTGTGTGTCTCACTTTGAACTTTCTAAATATGTATTTGTTCAATCTAAAATCCATTTCCTACACACACAAAAGAGAAAAAATATTATTTGGTTGATATGGATTTCCCTAGGTCTAACCCCAATTTTGGATTAAACCCTATGATGAATAAAATAGAAAGTATAAAGTGTGCCTTTATGCGACAAAGGATAGATCTAGAATCAAAATGTTTAATTTAATTATTATACCTTTATGAATATCCCTTTCCTTGAAGTCTTTATGAAATGGTTAGTGTTATCATGTAGGAATTTATGGATATCTTAATAAGAATTTGATCATGGATGCCATCTTGAATGCCTAAAATACATGAATACTTAGCCTCTCCTTCAATGCTCTAATGATGCTTAATTTCTTGATAACTTGAATTTAAATTTTTCTCTTGAAGAATTTAATTGGAAACCTGTGGAGAGATGTTTCAAATGAGGGGCAAGACTTTATTTTAAACCTATTCTCCTAAAATGTATTGATTAATTTGAAAAAGTATAACATAAAAAATGAATTCTTACTCAATTTTTTTCAGCACTAGAGGGTTAAAAAATTGGTCCTTTTGATCTTGACAAGGGTGCTACAGACCCTAGTATAGGAGTACAAGGGTGTTAGGTGCCATTTTTAGGAAGGACAAGAGATCTAACCACCCTTGCATAGTCCATCTGGGTTGAAAAAAGGTCTGAGAGACGAAGCTAAGAGTAAAGATCACAAATTTGACAATTGTTTAAGTATAATCAAACAAAATAGGGCTTCGAGGAAAAAAATACCAAACTGAGGCTTAAGTGGGTATGAAATTGTAGAAGGATACAATTTATGACACTACATTTAGCCCCTAGTTTTAGTTGGAGTATGAAATATAGGTATGGGTGTTGATGCTTATTGTAGCTAGGAAATCGGAAATCATCAAAGAAAATATCAATATTAGTCAATAGCTCAATCACAAAAGTAGATTGCAATGATCAATCCTAACACACTCAATAAAGACATGAAAAGCAAAACATTCAAAACTAAAAACTAAGCAAACCAGATGCAGATCTGAATGTCTCCTTCATGCGGCTCCATTGTCCTTCTTTCTTCTCCAAATAGCCTTTGTTTGTGGATTTCACCTTCAAGTGCATAAACCTAATGTGAAAGCAAGATTGACATTGGCACAAGAATACTCAAAGCGTGATTGATTCGACAAAGTAATTCAAACAAGTGATTATTAGCCGAGATTGAAGAGATTCATCCAATTTATAGACAAATTGGATAAATGATCAAATTAGCATGAAGAGATTCAAATGGAAATTGCAAATCAAGAATGTCAATTATGACAAATTTATGACAAATTTGCACTTTCTATGCAAAATTGATTGATTGATAATTTATGACAAGATTATGACAAATTTCTATGTCAAAATTGATTGATTGTCAATTATGACAAATTATGACAAATTGAAATGTCATTCCCATGAAATTAGGAGAGAAATAGGAGGAAATTGAATTAGAAATTAGAAAAATTAGAAAAATGGAAAATAGGAAATTAGGAATTAGAAAATGAGGAAATTAGAAATTTAGTGAATTAATTAATAATTTTTTCATTTATTAATTAATTCACAAAGAGGGAATTTAGAAATTGATGAAAAATTAGGTAAATGAATTAATAATTTGTCATTTATTAATTAATTCACAAAAAGAGGAATTAAGAGAAATTAGGTGAATTAATTAATAATTTGTCATTTATTAATTAACTCACAAAAAGAGGAATAATTAGCCAATTAAATGAACATTTAATTGCGATGAGAAGACTTAGGATAAATAAATAATTTATTAATCCTAAAGGGAGAAATGACAAACAAGGTTAAATGATTAAATCACAAAACCCTAGAAGATGAAATAGCAATGCAAGGATGATAATTAGGTCTTGATGAAAGATAATTGACTCGATCATGATTCTGATTAACAAAGGACCAATGTGATAAATGATTTGATTGATAAATGCGCCAATTGACGAGGAACAATGACTAATTGATCCAAATTGACATAATTGAGATAGACAACGATCAATGGCAAATTGATTGCAAAATGACAAAATTGACAAGAGGACAAGGATCGATGACAAAATAGATTACAAGATGACAAGATTGAAAATGACCATGATCGATGACAAATTGATTGCAAAATGACAAGATCGAACATGACAACGATCGATGACAAATCGATCGCAAAATGACAAGATGGAAAATGATAAGGATTGATGACAAATCGATCGCCAGATGATAAGATTGATAAGAGGACAAAACCCTAATTAGGATTGACGATGTCCAAAATGATGACAAATGAGCACGCACATTGATGCGATAGGATAAGATCGATCAAAATCATGACTTGAGAGTGTTGTCGACAAGACCAAATTTGAGAGCGAGACGAATGAAGAATGTAGAAGAATGACTCGATGCTCACAAATGATAAAAACCAAGTGCGTGACATAGGAGAAATGTTAATGCGATGCAAAAACCTAAAATAAGGCAATGCGCAAATGTTAAAGTACGATTCCGCAAGCGTTGACCATTTTTAGGTGTCTACATTTTGCCCCTCTTTGAGACAATGCGATTTTAAGCATTTTTTCAAAGAACAATAATGAAAATGCCCCAGACACTAACAATGACATATGCATGCCCCCTCAAGGAATTGGCTAGAAACATGCAGAAAAGAGGCCAATTGATCGATAAAAATGATAGGATCGAATGGACTAACAATTGAAGATCGGATGCATGAAGGACAAGCAATTAAAGACACAAAAGACCATGACCAACATAAGATGGATAGGGTGCACATCCATCAATGCACTGACAAAGATCTATAAATGAGGCAAAGAGAGTGAAAATTGCTCATTTGCACTAGCCAAAGAGGAGAATTTGTTGCTCTGGAAAAGGACACTTGCAGAGAGATGGTGAACACTCCAAGGGTAGATCACCTTGGAGAATGTGTAAACACGTACAGATGACCAGATGATGTAGGAGCAGCGGTATGTATCTCAAAAACCCATGTTTTCAATTTTATGAATTTGACTTGCTTGCGGGACATTGCGGGGCCCACAGGGGATGCAGAAAGGGACTCCCGCGCTTGTGTAGGGCGAATCCTGTGCTTGTGTGATGTCTTCGATGCTTGTGTAAGGGTATACAGGAATATGTTATGTGACACAGGCGTAGGACTCATCACACAGGTGCAGTTGTGCATTGGCAACTCAATTTTGGTCCAAAATGGCATGCGGATGATCCGAAAAGGGGGGATAAGGGTAGGATAGGTCAAAATAGATAAAGAAAACCTTGATTTGGCCATGAAACAAGGAAATGCAGCCCGTAGAAGAAAACCCTAATACTGACAAAATATGCCCCAATTTTGATGCAAAGTCGACAGTATCCATTGATCACGCGAGAGAACCGACCAGACTGCTTCATGTTACGACATAGACTCAGGAGCATGGATAGAGATACATTAGAAGGAATTGGGATATACTATGTCACATTCATGCCTGAGATTAGGGAAAACATAGGACTTCTTACCGCATTGGCAGAGCAATGGCATTCAAAGACTTCCTCATTCCATCTGGCGACTGGAGAGGTGACGGTGACACTGGAGGATGTATGGCGCATCCTTTGCATTTCGATTCATGGAGAGATGGTAGAGTATGACCCAGTGATAGGGAGAGATGCATTGTGCAGATTATTTGAGTGTGACACAGATGATTTGGATATCGTGGAGAGGGAGATTGGCTGGGAGACCATGGCATCAGAGTACGATCAACGATATGTGGTGATAGCTGTGGTTATAGCATGCCTACTAGTAGGAGACAGACGACGACATGGATTCTCTATTGGATGGGGAAGAGTGCTAGAATGGATGGCGACAGAGGGATGGTGTACACATGGGGACCATGTGTACTTGCTATGCTATATTTTCAGTTGCATCAAATAGCATATCAGGGAGTGCAAACTTTGAGATGTGGAGTCACACTGCTACAAGTATGGGCATTCGAGCACATAGCAATATGTCAACTGATTGCAGAGAGATAGGTATTACCACACTGACCATATGTGTATTGTTATGGAGGAGCACTGAGATAGGGTCCGTTTGGATACATATTATATTGGCGACATGAGCTAGACAGACTGAGAGAGTTCACATGGAGGCCATATCGTGATTGCCCTGGATGGTCAGATGATAGTGATGAGCTACTGTATTGTAGATAGGAGAGGTACCTAATTGGGCGACTAGTGAATCACCAGAGAGTGATTGAGATGTATCTGTCAGAGAGACTCAGACAACAGTTTGGAGAAAGGCAGGATGTACCTAGGAGGACTGCACACTTTGCTCGATCTCATAGAGAGACGAGTCAGTGGGGGAGCATGATTTAGCCACACATAGCATATACTGACTTCACACAGCTACAACAGAGATAGTGGGATTGGAGATCAGATGTGGCAGATGCTAGGATGACAGAGGAGTATGAGAGATGGTTTGCATGACGATGGCCAATGCCATTGACAGATCCGGATATTCCAGTACCTAGGCGATAGGAGGACTTCCCACTCGTTGGAGAGGAGGAGGGAGATGATGAGGATGAGGAGGATGAGGGTGGGGATGAGGATGAGGATGGAGATGAGGATGGGGATGATGAGGATGAGCCAGATGCAGGCGATCAGGAGGGATTGCAGGATATAACCATAGAGCTGGAGACAACTAGGATAGAGGAGATGGAGATGTGCAGGGCTACCATAGCGAGTCAGCATGTTCATATTGCAACAT
Organism: Cryptomeria japonica; assembly: GCF_030272615.1. NCBI lineage: Eukaryota > Viridiplantae > Streptophyta > Pinopsida > Cupressales > Cupressaceae > Cryptomeria > Cryptomeria japonica. Next base: position 131,793,113 of record NC_081411.1, read on the forward strand.
TAGAGAGAGAGCATGAGTAGTTCAGAGCGGAGATAGCCAGGCTTACAGCGGCTCGAGATACAACAATAGCTCAGGCACAACGAGAAGAACAGAGAGTCACTGAGTATATTGGGTCGATTCGGGATGCTAGTGCACAGGAGATGGCACAGATGCTGGTAGAGACCAGAGAGGAGATACGCCATTAGAGGACACTATATGAGAGTGCAGTTCCACCAGAGCAGAGAGCAGCATCATATTGGGCATGATTGAGGATAGAGAGTTGGGCACGCTCTCGGAGGTCATTGAGTAGCATGGGGGTGAGTGGACCTATGAGACCACCACAGCCAGGACCAGGAGCAGGAGGGACATCATCCATGAGACATGGCAGGGATGAGGAGGACAGAAGGAGCACCCAGTGACAGAGGCACGTACTCCCGATGACAGAGACAGATGTAGTTTGATATTATATAGTCAGCCTATGGGCCATACTTAGGACAGACAGTCCAATTTTGTACTCCGATATTATTTTGATATATGATATGATATGCATCAATATGATGGGATGCAATATGTTATGTCTAATGTTATTTTCCATGTATGGATGACTTATGCACTGTTTATATTGTGGAACATGTATGGATGTATTTTTTTATGTGTTTTGTTTATGCATTTATAATATGAAATGGATAAAATACTTGATATGATGTTTGATGTAATGCAAATGTACTAACCAAATGGATGTAGGATGCAGCAAATGCGTTTGGGGAAATCAGAGCACTAGACTGAACTGACTATCCGAACGGATGGAAGAAATGTTAGTAAGAAGAAAATGAGATAGAGGATAGTTAGAGACGAAGAAAAACTTGCTTTTAGTAATGCACTTTGTAGGTGAGAACCTTAATTTTAATGTAGCAAAACGGATGCGTAGCATCATGGCATGGAAGGCCAGAGTTGAAATGCAACCCTTTTTGCAAAAGATAGACACGTCACAGATAAACAACAATCACAACCAAAAAGAAAAGGACCATAATCCATCCTGGTCACTCTAAATCACTCAGTGACATCATCGAGCAACATAGGAACATGATCGAAGCCAAAGATAAATCAGTAAAAAGGATAAGATGCACAAATTCCAACAAATCAAACTAACATCTTGATCTTCATTGTCAAAAGTTGAAAGTGTTGATAGGACAATCATGTTGTTTGGTTTCAGGACATGCGGTACCCCGTCTAAGATAGGACACAGTCTGGTTTCGAGCATACCACACCCTGTATAAGACCCATGATGGTAGAAACAAGGACAAATGATATTGATGGTAACGTTCGATTGATATGACAATTGTGATCAGTTTGAATGTCTGGTTTGATTGAAAAAGTTCATCTGTTTATGCATGATTTCATTAAAGCATAGCGTTGGATTGCGAGTCTTTGGATGTATACTCAGTGAGCTATCTATGCACAAAGGGGTTATTTATGTTTTTGTTTTGCTTTTCGATTTTTTACAATTTTTTTGTGTTCATTTTTTTTCAGGACTTTATTTGATTTTTTTTGGATTATTTCAGGACGTTATTTGATTTTTATGATTTTTTTCAAGACATTATTTGATTTTTATGATTTATTTTAGGACATTATTTGATTTTTTTGATTTTTTCAGGACATTTTTAGATTTTTATGATTTATTTCAGGACATTTTTAGATGCAAAAGTTCCAGTGATTGCTCATGACAAGGGGAACACACCCAATGCGCATCTGAAAGACATACATAGACTGGGACCAAAACATATGTACAAGAAACCGGAGTATGCAAGACAATGATGTTGACCAATAACAGGCCTAGAATAGAACATTGGGTCAAGACAAAGATAGACATGATAAACCAGCCAAGAGAAAGCATAGCTAGAGGTCATGACAGATGACAGAGCAATGATCTCATTACTCATGGCACCTGTTTGCCAGGTTTTCACCATGGTACTTGCCCAAAGTGCCTATTTGCCAGGTTTTTACTAGAGGGCGAATCATTTTTCTTTACTTTTTATTTTTGCTCATTTTCTCTTTTGCTTTCTTTGTTCACTTTTTTTTTGTATTTTTTTGTATTTTTTTTTTACTTTTTTGGTATTTTTTCAGGATCATACTTGAAGAAGTGCTGATAGAAAATTATGCCCAGTACTTGTGAAGGTGCATGCTATTTATAGGATCGGACAAAGGTTCACCTTCTGGGGTGGCAAGCTGATATGCCCCCGAGCCATATGCTGCAGTCACTATGAAAGGCCCAACCCAATTAGGTTCAAACTTGCCTTTGATGATGTCAGTAGATTGTACATTCTTGGGATTTGCCTTTAAAACCAGATCTCCCACTTCAAAGTGTCGCCCTTTGACCTTCTTATTATAAGAGCAATGAAGACGGTTTTTATATGCTTCCAAATGTGTCAGGGCTGTCTGACGTTTCTCATCTAACATCTCAAGCTAATGCAACTGAGAGACTCTGTGTGTCTCATCATCAATTAGATGTTGCAAGGAAACACGCAAGGAAAGAATCTCCACCTCCAAAGGTAAAATGGCTTCCACACCATACACCAAGGAATAAGGTGTTGTGCCAGTAGGTGTGCGGATAGAACTGCGATAGGTCCATAGTGCTGGATTCAACTGTACATGCCAATCTCGACCAACGTCATTGACAACCTTCTTCAGGATCTTGATAATGGTTTTATTTGATGCTTCGGCTTGACCATTCCCCTGTGGATAGTATGGACTGGAGAAACGGTGTTGGATATGAAACTTTTCACAGAGTTCCTTGACATCTTTATTCTTGAAGGGACAACCATTATTTGTGACTATGGCAAGGGGAACCCCATACCGGCATATGATATAATTCAATAGGAATTTTGAAATTTGTACACTAGTGATATAGGTCATGGGGATAGCCTCAATCCATTTTGTAAAATACTCTGTGGCTGTAATGATGAACTTGTGTCCATTTGCAGATGTCGGGTGAATCTTGCCAATAAGATCCAATCCCCATTGAGAAAAGGGCCACGGAGATATGACAGAATGAAGCTCTTGGGCTAGTGCATGAATGTAATTTCCATGGATTTGGCACTTGTAGCACTTCTTAGCAAAAACCATGAACATCTTTTTCTAGAGTGGGCCAATAATACCCGACACGAATCAACTTTTTGGCTAAGCTTAGACCATTGAAATGGCCCCCACATATACCATCGTGAACCTCATGTAAAGCCGTTTGTGCTTCGTCAGAATCCAAACACTTGAGGAGGGTATGGTCAAAGGAATGACGATAAAGGGTGTCGACGATGATGACATATTTGGCTGTCTGTCGGATGAAGGCTCGGTGTTGGTTAGTGGAAAGGTTAGGTGGTAAGGTTTGGGATTTCAAATATTGATATACGTCATTGTACCACAGGGAGTTGGGACCAACAAGAATGCACATCACATCCATTGTCAGAATGTCAAAAGAAGGAACCAGCAATTGTTCGACTAAAAATTCACATTTGTCCATATTGTGGGGCATATTCAACATGGAAGCAATCATAGCCATCGCATCTGCCGACTTGTTTTGCATTCTTGGAACTTGACTGAAATGGATAGCCGTGAATTTTGTCTTGAAGAAATCTACCATATGCTTATAGGGAATAAGCTTTTCATCTTTTGTTTCGTAGTCATCATTGACTTGACGGATGACTAATTGAGAATCTCCATAGACTTGTAAATGTGTGATGTTCCAGTGGACTGCTACTCAGAGTCCTATAACCAGTGCTTCATGCTCTGCAATGTTATTGGTACAATGAAAAGTTATCCTGTAGGACTTGGGAATAGCATCACCTTGAGGGGTGACAAACAAGATGCCGGCTCCAGACCCGAACTTGGTATGGGATCCATCAAAGTATAACTTCCATTCATTAGAAGATGTGAGAGCAAAGACTGATTCATCTGGAAAATCGGTCAACATGGGATGATCATCATAAATAGGAGCCTCTGCAAGTTGATCTGCTATGACTTGTCCTTTTATCGCCTTTCGCTCCATATACTCAATATCAAATTCACTAAGGATCATAACCCACTTTGCTAGGCGACCCGTCAAAGCTGCTCTGCCAAGCAAGTATTTTAGGGGATCAATTTTTGCAACCAACAATGTTTGGTGATTTAACATATAATGTCAAAGCTTCTGTGTTGCAAATACCACTACTAAGCATGCCCTTTCAATAGTTGAATAATTTAGCTCATAGCCTACTAGTGTCCGACTGATATAATAAATAGCTCGCTCTTTGCCGTTCTCATCTTGTTGGGCCAAGAGAACTCTAATGTGTCATGGTGTGTGATCAAAGTGTACAAGCTAAACCTTAGTGGTCTATGCACAAAGTATAAAAGAGAGAGAAGAGTGTGCCCCCACATTAAAGTGATTGTGTATTCCTTATTGAAAGAAATTTATTCAAGGTAGCATAGATGCACTAGAAGGACAAGCGCATTGGACCAATGGAATACCCCCAAGAAGAGGCAAATGAAAGGAAATGGAGCACAAGACACAAAAATAAAGAAAACAAGGGATGCACTATCTAGGGTCAATATGTGCATCCAATAAATGATGTATATCAGGTATGATTATATTGAAACATCAAGCTTCACATCATGATGGAAACATATCACACACAAGAAAAACATAAAAGAGTGCATTGTACAGGTGAACTGATTCTCGAAAATAATCTCCCACTTAATGTTTCTTAACATAATTTAGTCATGGTAGACAAGATGTAAGAGGACCCACAATAAGCATAGTAGATGTAGTTATTTGAAGTTCCAAACAAGGACCGTACTCTAATGATGATTCACTTTGTTTGTTACTAGGAACTAGGATTAAAGCTTTTGAAAATATTAAAGATAGCTCATGATAATCTCATTAACCTTATACATAATATATAAAATTATTATTATCCACATTATTAGCATCAATATTATCATCTGATTTAATCATGATAGGTTCTGCAACTCATAGAGGAGATGAAGAAGAACCATCTTTTTGTATAGATAATTTTAACTTTTTACATGGTTGTTTAAGATAACCATCCTCCCTAGGGCCAATAGAAGTTTGGGAAAATGGGACCAATACAAATCTTAACATATTAAGGGAGGAAAGAGTTTGAGAAGAAAGCTTGTGGGCCTTGGCATGACATCTGCAACTATTTTCTCTTGGACTATTATTTCTCTTGGTATGATTTAAAGCTTGGGAGGGTTGAGGATCAATCAACAAAGACTTATTTTATTCCTTTGCATAAGAAGGAAATAAAGAAACCTAACTAGGTTTAGAGATACAAGATGTTGGGTGTTTGTCCTTTATAAGATGTAGGTAATGAGATCGTAGAATACATAGGAGGAATAGGATGGGTAGAAAGAAGTTCAAGTCTATGATGTAGAGGAGGAATATACACATACATAGGGAAAGAATCCTTATGTTTACTCAAGGCCAATATCCTCTCATGTTTAAATTTTTGATAACATGAGAAAAGGATATCTTCATGGGGTTTCAAAGGTTTAGTTTTTTTAGGCCAAAAGAAATCAATAATGTAATATCCAAATATTGCTAAGGGCTGATGAAGTCTATGATTGGTTGTGATAATACACCCATCGTGAGGGAAATTCAAACACTTAAATATGGTCAAAGGGATAATTTTCATGGAATTGAGCAAAGGATGTCCTAGTATCACACAAAATTGGTTCAAGGCAGGGATTACAAAAAATGGTAACATCTAAGCACTTAGTATCAATCTCTTTGAGAAGGGTGATGGAGGTTGTAGTGGGACAAGTGAAATCATCATGCACCTCATCCATAACATCATATTTATCACATGTGTCTTGATATAATTGTTGTGTATAAAGATGTTCTCTAGTAATAACTTTCACCATACATACTGGATCATGAGCACTCTAGTGAGAGATTTCTTTTAATCTTTGTAATAATGTATAACATTCCATTAGGTACATCAATAATATCCCTTAAATTCAAGGTGATGTGAGGGTCAGGTATAGGCTTAGGTTTCTCGAATAAAGTTCATAATATGGTTGGCTTGATTAGACGTATGATTAGTGGCTATAATTTTTGAATTTTTAGGCTGAACAATATTGGTAGAATGAGAAGGCAATCGATTGGTAAATATTTGCATTTTCTAATTAGAAGGTATCACAGAAAGAATTTCCTTTGTCATTCACATCCTTCATTGTTACAGTGTTACAATCAATAAGATCATGAATTTCATACTTCAATTTATAGTACTTGTTAGTATCATGGGTGACTCAATGATGGTATTCACAAAATCCTTTATGATCAAAGAAAGTTGGCAAGGGATTATAAATCAAAAGTTGTTTCTAGATTAAATTGTGTGCATGATTTAATCCAGAAATAAATTTTGATTTATTCTATGGATTGTGGAAATCTCTTATCTCTAAGGGATTATACATATATATGTTTTAATGGGAGGAAGATTCACTAAATTACTATTAATTAATTCAAGCATGCCACTATGCAATAATTCAAAAAGAGGATTAAAATACAAAAGGTAAAGATTGATGATAAAAGGGCCACACCTAATGCTGCAACTGTCACTTGAGAATCAATATGATGGGAAGAATTATTACTGATCTTGATGAAATTATTGTTTTATTTTTAAAATGTTTTAAAATATTTATGAGAGTCTTCAAGATCAACTACAACCATTAATCAAGAGGATTCAAATTGGCTCACTTGAAGTTGGAAGCATTATGCATAAGTGTGTAAAAGAAGCATAATAAAAAAACAAAAGCCTATCTTTAATATCCTTCTACAAATTATTAATAAAAATTATTTAAGCATTACCATCAAGGACATGATAGGTTATTTGTGAATGCAAATGTTTGTAACTATCAATGCAATTAGTGAATTTTCCTTTAACTCCTTCCATACAATGTATCAAATTAGTTAAAGTAATTTGTGGACTAATATTGTTTTAAAATTATTGTACAAATACATTAGGTAATTTATCAAAATAATCCATTGAATGAAGAGGCAAGGAGAAAAACCATTGCAAAGCTTTATCTCTTAAGGTATGGATAAATAGTTTTTCTATGACTATTTGATCATGTGAGAAGTCACTACAAACAGTTTGAAATGTTTTCACATGAGTCTGGGGTTCACTTTTTCTATTGTATGTCTCCAAATGGGGAAAGTCCATGTATTATGGGACAAGAGTATGAATGATGTCGTATGAAAGAAAGCTAGCGATATTACATGTATGAAAAGTAAATTTGGATTGGGGTATATAAGTCAATTATTGTGCAAAGATAAAACACTTTGGGTCAGATTCTTTATAGTGGCTTTGGTGGATAAATTGGAGATGGATATGTTGTATTGTGACAGAGGTGAAAAATTATGATACATAGACAGACCTTGGGAATAGGAGGGTGGAACATTATTGTTGGTGTAAATTATGTCCCATAATTATATTTTACTTAAGTTGACTTAGGGTAGTGCATTTCATATTAGTTTGGATATGAGACACTTAGGGAAGTGTGCACATAGGGATGATGTGTTGGCATTACAATAAGTTTGTTGGTATGAGGATATTGAGAAGGTTGTTGGAGATTGATGATATAATTGATAAAGGATGATTACTGTCTTAATAATATTATTTTGTCATTGATGTCAAGCAATTGATTTTCTGATTCAGTATGATGTTGCCATATCTTAAAGAGTCTGTTTTGATGAGCATAAAGATGTCGGTAAGTGACACGGAAAGAATGTGAAAATTAAGGGGAGTAATAAGTTATTCAATGGGAAACTATTACTGAGTTAGACAGTGATGAGATTATGATATTTTGATTATTTTGATATCCAATAAATATGTATTCAAAGACTGAATAAGAAGGAGAAAAGATTTCAAATAATTGAATGAGTAAAGGTTTGATATTGTTCTATTTTACCGAGAAAGGAGCTAGTCGGTAAACACCAAGGTTATCGATATCGGTTAAAGAAGGAAGAAGTCACTGAGTGTCATCAGCAAGCAAAACTACCGAGACAGTGATTGAGACAAATATAGAATGACTACCGAGTAAAGTTCAGTATTAACCGAGTATCAACCGAGCAGTAACAGAATGCATTGAATGAATAAATACATTATTAAATGAAGGATACCAATGAGCTGGAGATTTATAGAAGATTTGTATATCATACAATAAGTTTGTTAAGGATCAACGGCAATGAAAATTCAAGAGTTAGATCTACAACACAGATTGAACGATCATGACTGAGCACAAGTACCAAAGAAGGAATACAAGTTTCAAGGCGAGATAAAACATTTTTTAGTTCAAAGGATTCAATGAACCTAGTCAAGTTTGATGATCTGATGGCTAAGATTAATCATGGGAAATGTGATTAAGGAGATTAAGCGGTTAGGAATTGCTTATAAATAAGGAAAAGTTGATGAACAAAGGACGCGGGCAAATAGAAGAGCAGTGATACTTCAGAGGTGATTACCGAGTATAGAAGATTGAAGATCTGATTAAAGAATAGATTAAGAAGTTCAGCAAGGAGGAAGATAAGTCTTATGACAATATTTTGAGCACATAGAGTCTGCTTTAACATTTCAGGTGTGAATTTGCAGATATATTTTATTAGTGTTATTTATTTTTGTAAGTGACAAGAAATCCCTTAACCGAGTGGACCTAACAGTCTTATTTGTAAATCCTCTAGCAAGGTAACATTCTGAATGAGTGTTTGAAATCCTTAGACAAGGTCACTTCTAACAAAGGGCAAGATTCTAATAAATCTAAGGGAAATCCCTTGACCGGGTCACACCTAGCAATGTGTTTATGTAATCCTTAACAGGATTGGCTTTTAACCAAGCATACTCTAGAAGAGTATATTTTCTTTGTTGGTCCGAAATCCCATAGTGGTTTTTCCCTATTTGGGTTTCCACATGAAATCTGGTGTTAAATGTGTTATGATGTTTTAAGTTTATCAGTTTATGAGTTTGAATGATTTACAGTCATAGTTGCATAACAAGTAAGTTCTACCGAGGTTGAATTTGATGAATATGTTGAATTGTGAGTTTATCTGATTCACCGCCACCCCCTCTCATCTAACTAACAATTGGTATCAGAGCTAGAACTCCAAAAGAAAATTTTAAAGGAACTTGAGGCAAGATCCGAAGATTTATAAAAGGGATGTACCAAAGTTGAACAAGTCAAGTTTTTCCGCATGGCAGAAAAGGATGAAGCTGCACTTATCATGAATTGGAGAATATGCAACATATTATCTAGAGAATGATTATACTACACCTAGCACCTACCCGATGACAATGGAAAAGATAAAGGCAAAGCAATAACATATTCAAGCAATGATTGAAATAACATCAGCATTGACCAACTCAGAGTTTAATGATCTAGAATGTTGTAATGATGCCAAAGCTATGTGGAATAAGCTTATATCTGTGTATGGTGGTGATGAACATGTTCAGAGAGAAAAAGTAGACAGTCTAAGAGGACAACTTGAATCCATGAGAATGAATGAAGGTGAGAACATAATCCAATACAGTACAAGGTTAAAGGAAACTGTCAATCAAATCAAAGGAGCAGGAGGAACTATTGAAGAAAAGGATGTAACAAGTAAGTTGCTTAGAACACTTCTACCTACTTATGCCATTCGAGTCTCTACAATTAATGAATTAAGGTTTGTACCAAACATGCCAGTCTCTTTGGATGCTACTATCGATAAGCTACATGCTTTTGAGTTAAGTAATTTTGATAACAGTGGGTCTTCAGTAAACAAAGTTGAATCTACATTAAGTTCTTTTCATCTTGGTCAATCTGATGATTATAATGATAGAATGTATAAGTATGCTGAAGTAAATCACAATGGAGCAAGTGAGAGATTTTGCAAAAACATGGAAGAAGTACACAAACTATATGAGGAAATCAGAAAGCAAGAAGAGTTTGAAGCATTAATGGCTAGAAGGTTACCGAGAGGTAAAGGTAAGTATAAAGGAAAGTTGTCTTTGAAATGTTTTAACTGTGATAAAATTGGACATATGGCTTCAAACTATCCTGACAAAGAATCTAGTGAAAAGAGAGAATACCAAGATGGAAGACAAAAAGACAACCAATACAGAGGGCACCGAGACTTCAGAAGGAGAGATAGAAAGACATGCCTAGTAGCTGATGAGGAATCCAATGATGATAAATCTGATGGTACTGAGACAGAGGAATTTGTATATGTGGCTATCAAAGATGGATTAGATGAAGAAAGGTATGAAGAAAAAGTCTTAATATCACACATAAATAATAATGATTCTTGGATCATAGATAGTGGATGCTCACATCACATGATAGGTGATAAACACAATTTTTTTAATTTAGAAGATTATGATGGAGGTTATGTAAGATTTGGTAATGATGCACCATGTCTTCTGAAAGGTAAAGGATCTATCACACTTCTTGACAATGCTAAATGTGATGATTTATATTGGGTTGAAGGTTTGAAATACAATTTGTTGAGTGTAGCACAACTAAACAATATAGGATATCGAATAGAATTTTAGAAAGGAATTGTCAATGTTTATGACAAACATGGAAAGTTGGCCGCTATTAGGACTCAAACAAGAGGTAATACATTTCATCTTGACTCAACTCAGAACAATTGTCTGTATGCAAAAATAGAAGATACCTGGTTATGGCAAAAGGTTTTGTCATGTAAATTTTGATAACCTGATCAAAATAAGTAAGAAGCACCGAGTAAGAGGTCTATCGAGCTTGGAAAAACCTAAGAATGCAATATGCCGAGGATGGCAGATGGGTAAGATGACAAAATCAAGCTTTACAAGTAAGTCTTACACTTCTAAAGGAATTTTAGATCTTGTGCATATTGATCTTTGTGGTCCTTTGAAATTTCAAAGTTATTATGGTGATAAATACTTCATATTATTTGTAGATGATTACTCAAGGATGATGTCAGTTATGTTTTTAAAAGAGAATTCAGAAGCCTTTAAAATGTTCAAATGGTATAAGGCAAGAGTTGAAAAAGAAATAGGAAGATAGTTGAAATGTCTAAGATCTGATAGAGGAGGAGAATTCACTTCAAATGAATTTAACTTATTTTACAATGATCAAGGTATAAAGAGACAAGTGTCTGCACCGAGAACATCACACCAAAATGGGATAGTTGAAAGAAATAATAGATCAATTGTAGATTGTGCCAGAACTTTGATGATTGAAAAGAGAGTACCTCAAATATTTTGGAGAGAAGCAATAAGCACTACAGTTTATACCTTGAACCAAGTACAACTGAAGAAAGGAACTATGAAGACACCGTATGAAATCTGGTATGACAAGAAACCAAATGTAAGTTATTTTAAAATATTTGGAAGTAGATGTTATGTTCACAAAGATGACATAAATGAAAAATTTGATCAGAAAAGCAAGGAAGGAACATTTCTTGGTTATTCCTCTAGGAGTAAAGCATTTAAATGTCTGATCAAATCATCTAACAAAATAGAGGAAAGTGCAAATGTTAAAATTGATGAATTTGCATAAAGGAATGATGAAGGAAACTCCAAAGAACAAGAAGATTATGAGGAGTTTGTATATGTACAACCGACAAAACCAATGAAGAAAATACTCAGTTATTGAGTGATGAAGAAGATCATACAGAGCCTACTGAGCCTATATTAGCAAAATGTGTCAGAAGAAATAATGCATCAAGTTAGATTATAGGAGATAAGGATGATCCAGTGATGACAAGGAACAAATTGAGATAGAACACATGTCTGATATCCCAATTTGAACCGAGGATAGTAAAAGAGGGACTAAGCAATGATGATTGGGTGGATTCTATGACAGAAGAGATTGAACAAATCAAGAAAAATGAAACATGGACACTGGTCCCAAGACCAAAAGAGAAAAATGTAACCGGTACAAAGTGGATTTTCAGAAACAAGCTAAATGAAAAAGGTGAGGTCATTCAAAATAAAGAAAGGCTAGTTTGCAAAGGTTATGCTCAAGAAGAAGGAATAGACTATGGTGAGACTTTTGCACCTATGGCAAGACTTGAGGGAGTCAGAACATTGTTAACATATGTTACTTTCAAAAATTTCAAGGTATATCAAATGGATGTTAAATCTGCATTTTTGAATGGTATACTAGAAGAAGAAGTCTATATTGAACAGCCTGAAGGATTTATTGAAGAGAAGAATAAAGATTAGGTATGTAAGTTGAACAAAGCTTTATATGGCCTTAAGCAAGCACCTAGTGCATGGTATGAAAGGTTGCACTCCTACTTAATCAGGATTAGATTTATGAGGACTAGTGAAAACAACAACATGTATATGAAGAATGAAGAGGATAATGGAATACTGATTTCAGCCATATTTGTTGATGCTATTATTTTTTGTGGAAATTACTCTTTATGAAAGAACTTTGGAAATGAAATGTGCAAATAATTTGAGATGTCATTAATCGGTGAAATAAAGTATTTTATAGGTTTATAGATACTAAAAATGAAAAATGGGATTTTCATTACTCAATCCAAGTATATAAAGGAAATCTTGAAGAAATTTGGAATGGAGGATTCCAAACCTGTAAGTACTCCTATGACTACTAATTGTGAACTATTAAAGAATGATGAATCTGAATTTATTAATGAGACACTTTACCTATCTATGATTGGAAAGTTGCAATATGTAGTTCACAACAGACCTGATATAGCACATGCAGTAGGCATAACTACAAGATTTTCTGCAGATCCCAAAGAAACCCATATGACAGCAATCAAGAGAATTTTCAGATACTTAAGAGGCACTAAAGATTATGGTTTACTATATAAAAAGAGGAATGATTTTGACTTAAAAGTCTTTACTGATGCTGATTGGGAAGGAAATATAGATGACTAGAAAAGCACAAGTAGTGGAGTTTTCTTTTTGGGAGAAAGAATGGTGAGTTGGCTTAGCAAGAAACAAGGATGCATTTCACAGTCAACAGTTGAAGCTGAATATGTCGCTGCAGCATTGAATTGTACCAATATAACATGGATCAAACAACTATTGGAAGGTATTAATGAGACAGTTACCAAGCCAGTAACTATATTTTGTGATAATACAACTGCTATTAACATTTCAAAGAATCCGATAATGCACTCTAAAACAAAGCATATCTCTATAAAGTATCATTTTCTAAGAGAAGAAGTTCAAGAAAAGAAAGTTGTGCTGGAATATGTTAGCACAAATGAACAAATAGAAGACATCTTCACAAAGCCACTGCCAAGGGACACTTTTGAGTATCTCAGAAGTAAGTTAGGGGTCCTACCCCTATCTAGTACTCATTAATAGAGTTTGGTGAAAGCATCAATTCTATGACTCTATAGAATACTATTTGTGAGTTGACGCTGATTTACACCCTTTAGGATGTTGTCTAAAGTTGTGCAGGTAATAGTGAATCAAGACAAGATGCTTTGACCGATACTAAGATGATACATTTGTATATGTTTTAATAGCAAGTAAATTACTTCACAGGGGAAAGTAATCATGAATTAGTTTTACTTTTGGCATTGTTGTCAAAGGGGGAGAAGACTATTGACAAGAAGAGAAGAATAACAACAGATCGAATCAATTGGAATAAATCAAGTTGGTATTGCCATCAATGCCAAAGGGGGAGATTGTTCACATTACAATAAGTTTGTTGGTATGAGGATATTGAGAAGGTTGTTAGAGATTGATGATATAATTGATAAAGGATGATTACTGTCTTAATAATATTATTTTGTCATTGATGTCAAGCAATTGATTTTTTGATTCAGTATGATGTTGCCATATCTTAAAGAGTATGTTTGGATGAGTATAAAGATGTCAGTAAGTGACACAAAAAGAATGTGAAAATGAAGGGGAGTAAAAAGTTATTCAATGGGAAACTATTACCGAGTTAGACAGTGGTGAGATTATGATATTTTGATTGTTTTGATATCCTATATATGTGTATTCAAAGACTGAATAAGAAGGAGAAAAGATTTCAAGCAATTTAATGAGTAAAGGTTTGATACTGTTCTATTTTACCGAGCAAGGAGCTAGTTGGTAAACACTAGGGTTATCGATATCAATTAAAGAAGGAAGAAGTCACCGAGTGTCATCAACAAGAAAAACTACCGAGATAGTGACCGAGACAAATACAAAATGACTATAGAGTAAAGTTCAGTATTAACCAAGTATAAACCGAGCAGTAACAAAATGCATTGGATGAATAAATACATTATTAAATGAAGGATGCCAATGAGTTGGAGATTTATAGAAGATTTGTATATCGTGCAAGAAGTTTGTTAAGGATCAATGACAATGAAAATTCAAGAGTTATATCTAAAACATAGATTGAACGGTCATGACTGAGGACAAGTACCAAGGAAGGAATACAAGTTTCAAGGTGAGATAAAATGTTTTTCAGTTCGAAGGATTCAATGAACCTAGTCAAGTTTGATGATCTGATGGC